>NC_068361.1:60019671-60025188 GCF_020536995.1 Dreissena polymorpha
TCTTATCCAGTTAATCATAATTGAGAGTTGCGTGTGTAATGTTTATGTGTACGTTAAGAATATGCAGCTAACAAGACGTATCAAAACAATACCATCACTTATTCGATTTGGTGTTTGATAGGTTGATAAATGACCCAAGGGTGAAAACGCATTCGCTGTAGATTTGACGTTAGAAACGTACGGATACCGTCGAGAAAGCTGATTGGACTTAGAGCACCGTACCTATAACAAACACTTATATTAAACGTGTGTCAAGCAACTTAAACTTTAGATACAAGCGTTTATTACTTTAAGAATGTAAGTGAATGAAGATTGGTAATTGTGTCAACTGTTGATACGAATTTATGTTTGAATGTTAGATAGTGTTATACTTACATGCGTTTGAGCAAAACTATTGGATGCTCATCAATGTTTTAATGGCGGTAAAAAAAATAAAGAAATCTTACTCAGCCCAAATGTTGCCCAAATGCCGTCAAGAGATGTTTGAAGGTTGTCATTGAGAATGTCATAGTTAACCTTGGACGGTTGATCAAGATAATTGCGTAGTATTGCCTCCAGATACTGTGTGAAGAAGATAGTGTCGTTTTGAATATTTAAAAGGGTTTACATACAGTGTTGCCTTGCATACAAAGTAGTTTGTGAAAAATTGTATTATGCATTCGTTATGTAAAAATATGTTTTTGTTTATTAGTAGTATTCCTTAAATGGACACATTGTTGGAATTGACTCAAACTCTTCACTCAAACTTCATTTAAATATGCCAAGTATGCTTAAGAACATGACTTAACCCATACACCTAGTTTGGTTTCTCACAATTCGTAAGTAGGTTAGCTTAGCTGCATGACGTTACAAAATAATTTAAAAAAACAACAACATAGAAACAGCATTGCTAAAATACGTCTATAATTTGTAAATTGAAACTGGCAGACATTATAGCATTAACAGAAATTAAAGAATTTGTACTTTATGTCGTCTTAACGCTTTAGAAGACGAATACCACTCTATACTTACATTCCCGTTTTATTTAGAAGAAAAAAACACTATTCAATAGACCAAGTATGCGAAACAACATGAAACGTTTAAATGGTAACAATAAAGGGACCCTTCAGACGTTAGCAACTTACTGTATTGCATGCTTTCAGAAAAGGAATAATTGTATTGTAACGAGCAGATAGGTTCTTCTTTTTCTTTTCCTTATCGTATCTTCTCCCACCCCGAAAATGCAATGTAACAGCGGGCCTACTTTGGTGTCAAACCGACTTTTCTTTAATTTAGTTGTATATGAACATTTTAAAATAAAATGGACTCTGTTAAAACCAATAAACTGAAGATAATAGAATGAGTCATTTAATGGCTCTCAAATAATAATTATTTCAAACAAACAAAATAAAGTTCAATACATTTTTATTATAAACAAATTTGCATCAAGAATACAACATCAATTCTTTCAGCATTAGCATACATAATACAATTCTTAACTCACATTTACAATGCTCAACCAGTCTCAATAAAATGTACGATAAGTATCCTTACAACTTCACCTTAAATCTTATGCAAAGCTCTAGCGTATGCAAAAATATTTATAGTGCGTTCAACTTACTTTGTATAAAAAATGCCTCAAATTATATTTCTCAGAGAAAAATCTATTAATGAGACATATAATGTGAATATACCTATAATTTAAAACAAAATCAGAGTCCCTCCCTGTGAAAGAAACAGAGCTTAAATACTAAGGCTCCGAGCGGGTCCGAGCCTTGCGCGGTCCTTACATTAATCCGAGCAATAACTCAACCGCGCACCATCCGCGCATCTTCCGAGCGTATCAGAGCATCTCAGAATAAACAGAGTTACCGCCTAAAATTGAAACAATAAACGCTTTATTAAAATGACTGGAAATGGTTCTTTAAGTATGATAATAAGGTTAAGAACATATAAATGCACATGACTGTAATTATTTGATAAAAATCAAACCTTCGCATGATGTAAAAATCTACTGTGAAAATACAATATTCAACCGTCTGCTGACAAGTTGACAGAGGTCGTCAATGTACACTACCCATAATTCAAGAAAAGGTCAAAGGTCACTTCCTTTAATAGGGCGTCTATCCAAACATGTGATTGTAATTACCAACAAAAATGGATTTTACATGGATATGAACCATGCAAATGGTAAATAATGCATAGTAGATATTGATAATAAGATGTTTAGTTTTATATGCAATAAGAAGTTACACTTTACAAAGAGCTAAAATGTAAAACATGGTTATACAATCAAACCTGTACTCGTGACCTTTTTTAGTAATAAAATGTCAAAAATGGGGTCATGACATTACCCCTTTTTTAACATTAATGGTCCCTCTTTAATGCTTATAAACAATTAAACTTATGGTTATATATATATATATATATATATATATAGATAGATATATATATATAGATATATATATAAGATATATATATATATAGATATATATATATATATATTTATTGTATTATTTATGTATTTATTCATTTATTTATATTATATTTATATATATATTTACACTCATGGTCATATATATATATATATATATATATATTTATAATATATATATAAACACACATTTATAACAATCTTTAAAGTGTAATAACAAAGTACAGCATATTTACAAAATGTCAGCACCAACTTTGCGCACTTAATGAACAAGATTGTCTTAGCATCTTTAAATTCACAATACAATTACAATACTTATTATCTCCCAGATATAAAAGAAATCATTTATTAATATAATAGCAAAGGATCTAATACATAAAGATATCAGTGTAGTGTATAGCAATGTCTGTGTTAAATCTAACAAAGTTAAGTTTTATTATTATAATTAACTACTGTGATACTATTTAATTATGCCTTTACACCGACTGTGATATAACTGTAAACACTGTGATGACTGTTCATTTACAGCATTTACCAATCTTTTATTTCCGGTACAATGGATTGCGATCCCGGCGTTTGTAGGGTTTGCCGGTTTCCTTGCGCAACCGTGACCGTCTGTTTTCCTTGTGGTCATGACGGCGATTGCACTCCTTAATTCCCTCGTCGACTCTCCGCAGTGGGACCTCGGTTGCATAGTGGGCTGTGTCATGGGGACAACAGGAGGCATCTGGGCAGGCTGTGCACGCAAAAAGCTGATGGGTCCTGTGAAATTGACCACAGTCAATGGTCAACTGTGGTTGGTGTTGCCCTGTGTCTCGAGTGGCTTTTTATACCTCGCAGCATGCCCTTCATGCTTTCCAGTTTCTTCAGCATACCACGACAGCCTTCACATGAGGTCTTGCCCGATTAAGATGAAGATGATGAGGAGGAGGAAATGGACTTATCCCCCTTCAGTTGTCTACACTCCTCAATAGTTTGGAGGCTGTCCAGGATTGCTGGAGATGGTGCCGTGTTGTTGACCAGTGATGGTGTATATGCCTTTGCCCTTGGGGTTTCAAGGGTTCGGTATCAGGAGAACTTATACTGCCTTGCTATTTGACCTAGCTTTTATAGCGACACGGTAGAGTGTCTGCCTGATTTGGAACCGGGAGGTCCCGAGTTCAATCCTCATTGTGGTTGGGGATTTTTCTGGCTGGGTTACATTGGCGCCCAACGTAAAAAACCCTACATGTGTGTCAAAAAGTCCCTCAAATGTCGTGGCATGGAGAAATTGATGGAAGAATTTCACACTTGGCGGAGATGTGTGTAGCAGGGTTCGGTATAAGGAGAACTTATACTGCCTTGCTATACGAGCTAGCGTTTATAGCGACGCGGTAGAGTGTCTTCCTGATTTGGAACCGGGAGGTCCCGGGTTCAATCCCCATTGTAGTTGGGGATTTGTTTGGCTGGGTTACAGTATTTTGTTTAACTCAACGTTTTTTAGTTTATTATTTACCTTTTAATATGAAATGAATGTACTGTTTTTTTGTTTTTGTATGTTAAATGCCGATTTCTTTTAACATGTACAGTTTATTTTAAAATGATTATGAAATGAATGTTATGTTGTGCCTGTTTCCACTGTTTTTGTGTGTAATATATAGTTTAATACTCATTCAGTGAGTATATAAACACACAACACTCTCACGCATAATGAATGTTATCTTTATTACTAATTTGTTTTTCACGCATGTATGAATGTATTAATATAATCACGATGAGATGCAAAATGCTAAAGTGAATAAAATAGTGTTCTGTTTTGTTTCTGTTCTGTTCAAACAATTGCGTCATTAAAAACGAAATTTGCTGCCGCTGAATCCATTCCACATAATGTACGAATTAACAATTATAACTTTGTTTAAACATTCAAACTTGTGGTAGCAGAGAAAAATGTAACACATATGAAGGTACGTCAGCATTTATTTAAATAACCCACTCTCTGGTGCGCAACGATTTGACGCAGATCAGAAACTACGTAAAAGATCATTATGCTATGTAACACACTTGAATCTTAAACCTCTAAATTGTGTGGTTTCGTGAATATGCTTAATTTCAATATAGCTTAAAGTTACGCAAAAATGTGTAACGTAGGTGAACATCGGATATTGAATGTCTTCTGTCAGACGAACACAAATGATAAGTCAAGTACACCCCTAATTCTCCGTAGCAGATTGTAATATAGATGCAATCAGGCACTGGAATTCTTAAACGGTTAAACATATAAAATTAAATACAAATACGTAAATATTATTACACACATGTTTTAGTCTTCGTTCATATTACATCATTCTTTCTCCCTCTTGTTCACATCAGCGGACATACGCATATGTGTTCTGCTTCTTGCCACGTTTCCATCGTTATGACATAGTCGATGTTTAGAAGATGCCTTTCATCTGGTAAGCTTAGAAAACCAACACTAGTTTAAAAAAAACATGTCCCTCAGTTATATGGTGGGGACTTTAGTCCATGTAACAGTCAGTCCGTTGTTTACTAAACTAATTTTATATATGACACCAAATACAACCAGCAGAGGCACAATAACTCTTTCGGGGTTTACGCGAATGGCGACGTGCAAAAATATGCTTTTTGCATAATATTACTTTCCTTAACATTATTGACCTGCCTTGACGATTCACAGTAATGCCTTTTTATTTCATACATTAATAACCAGGACTAAATCGAAGTTTTACAAACACAGAGCCAATATATCAATACTTATTTGTTCAGAGCACCGGCTCTTGAATATTTCAATTCTTAGATGACAAATATGAATTTGCAAATAACGCTCAAACTCCTTGAAAGTTATGAGAAACTATCGTTACAATATTGGCGTATGCACAGCTAACTAACAGGCAAACTGACGAACCAACGAGGTGACAAAATCGAGTGCCAAATCCGGGCTCTCACTATCATTTATAACCAGGACTATTACTTATCTTCACTTGGGTATTTTTTTCACTAAATATTGCGACAAATGAGGACAGTTTGTTAACTTAACATACATGCAACCAAGTTTAGTTTCATTAAATTTTGAGTATGGAAGACCTTAATATTCATAAAAATGGTCC
>NC_068361.1:60025288-60045288 GCF_020536995.1 Dreissena polymorpha
TAAGATTAAAAACTGGCCTTTAAACAAGAATTTAAGGCAAGATATTGTGACTATTGCCAAAATTGTAAAATGTAGCTAAAACACATATCACCCCCCGGCCAGGCCTGAAGTGACACTGATATGTACTATATCATATTCTTAGGACATTATAGTGTTTCCTTGAACACTAAGTAAACAGTAGTATCAAGTATATAACTATTGTCACTTGGTCCTTGACATCACAGTATGGCCCTAAAAGACATGTGTGTAGTATCAGTTTAATGTCTAGGTAACAATAAGGTCGGAAGTTGTTGATCTAATTAATATAAAAAAAACAACATAATTGCGCGAAAAAGCTTTAAAGAGAGCATTATTTAGTTGTATAAAACATGTCGATGCGGGTTAAAATGAACAGATGCAATGACAGGCAAATCGTAGTACGCCTTCTAATCACTAAACCCCATAGGCATAAACAGTGAAATTTATTTTTCAGCAATACATTTAGCCCAAGTGACTGAATTAATATTGTAGCCTCAATACGAGATATCACCAACTGAAAGTTTATCACAACTCGTTGCAAATGCCTAAGAAACGTTTGACACGCACTCCCTTTGTATTGCTCATCATTAAAAAAATAAGACTATTGTCATATGATCGGTGACATCATAGTATGGCCCAAAATTCATATGTGAAGTATCAGTCCAATGTCAAGATTTAAAAAGGTCGGAAGTTGTTGATGTAATAAGATATCAAAAACAACAAACTTGCCCTCGAAAAAAGCTTTATAGCTAGCATTATTTTGTTGTATAAAACATCGAATCGGGTTAAACTCGGTTTGACATTAAAATTAACACATTTAATAACATGCAACTCGCAGTACGCCTCCTACATCACTTAATACAGTCATAATCTGTGTGAAAATAAAGCCAAGTATTGTGGGGAGGGGGATGGGTGTTTAAACAACACCGATCCTTGTACTTAAGCTCTGTAAGTTGCTGTATTGATGTCAAAGCTTTGGTACTTTGATCTGTATTCTTTTTAAATTAATTGTATTTCGTTTAGAGTGTTCCAAACTGCGTTTCGATCATAAGTGTACAACTAAAATCTTCCAAAAGCCCTCTTTAACTAAACAATTGTTTATAAAATAGTAAAACATTAACTTGGAAAATAATTGTATGATGGTATTGTTAAGTGTAAGTATGTGCTTCAGACATCATTACTTGCACTAGACCTAAGATTACGAATAGGAAATCTTCCATTTTAACGAGAACACTCACAGCTCTCCTCGATTGCTGAGACATTTTCCCTGAATTGAAACACTTGATCTACAAATCGTTCTTCATAAATATAAGGATGGTAAATATTATTTGTTTAACGTGATATTTAAAAAAAGACCTACACAGAACACAATTTATGCAACTCAATGTATTGTTTATTTTACATTGTTTAGCTTTATGATTTTATTTAACTACATTTTCTTCTTATTGAAATCTTTGAAACCTGCAAACACATAGTACCGTATTTGAATGTTAATATTATATGAGGTGAGTGAAAGCTGAAAAAATACTTAATTGTACAATGGCCGTCAGTCGGCCATTAAGAATTTGTCAAAAACACGTTTTTTAAAAATACAAGTATCATTTATAATTGTTTGAAAGTCCATGTAAGACTTCCGCTCAACACATTTTAACAGTTCCAACATAACCATCAGGACTGTCACACAATTTGATATGGAAACATGATTTTTATTAGAAATCGTAATCTGCAAAAACGGTTTAAGTAGCTTTATAATTGAGTGCATTGTGTAATCTGCAAGACAAACCGGCTGACGAACGGTATCATGCAATCGCTAGAAAATCACCACCAAAAGTCATGTGCATAAAATATCAATTACTACATGTAAAGGCAGATAAAGTGATGATTGATGGAGCATTGCATTTTGAACGTTTTTATCAAAATTTCTACTCAACGATGGGAAACAATTTTTTTAATTGATCAAGACAAAGTAGCTGTACAATTTCTAAGCAGTGAATCATTCAATGGATCTAACCATTATTTGAATTATGTGCTTCTCAAAACTTTGGAGGAAGAATGTTTATGTTTTTATTTTAAGCATTTACATGAGGAAATGGCGCAGTTTTCGCTTGATAGCTTAACAGACCTTACCGACCTGGCAATATATGCGAATGACTACATAGTTTTGGAGCAGCATGCAAATAACATTTAAAAAGCACATATAATGCATCATGAACAAGTCTTAATAAATAATAATCGATTGCTCCCTGATAATTTATTGAGTCTGACAAAATGCGTTTATGCCAACAGAGGAATATGTATATTATCGATTGTTTAGCATACAAAAACATGCAATGTTATGTTGATGATGACGAGGATGATACGGATGATGCTGATGCTGACTCTGCTACTTATGATGACGGTGATAAATACAAGTTTGATTACTACCCGCATACGATTTTTTTATTAAAATGTTATCGACAAGGAAACAGATAGAAACCAAAAATAAATGCAAATATATGTTTAATTTTTATATTTTACAAGCTCATTGTTGTTTAAATAAACAAGTTGCTATCGAGTTTGAAGCAAATATTTTCATTTAAAAACAATGAATTGTTACGGACCAACAGCATGTTAAGTTTACTGGTGGGTAACATTAAAAGCCCTTTTCTGAAAAAAGTTATTCCCCAGTAACGCCCTCGTGCAAATTGACCAACCGTCGTCTGCGTGTGGAGCTAACACAGTTTCGGGCTAAGATTAAAATTAGTTCGGGGTTCCAATGATTGAACACATATGTCGAGTGCGTTATTTCAAGTATATTAGTGTGTATTTTGATGGTAAATTTGAAAAGAAAACCATTTATTTCCGGGTACATACCCAGTTCAGGCTAACGACCCGTCGCCTGCCTTTGGGCTGAAAAAAGTTTCGGACAATGGTTTTAATAAAAGTGTGGAGTCAGATTGGGTGCACTTCCATTCTGGTGGATTATTTACGGTGAATGGTAGGGCATTTTTAAATGCAAATATCAATATAAACTTCTATAAAAACTTTTTTCGATAATAAATGTAATTTCGTTTAGGAAAGTAACGGATAAAACTTTGTTATATAGTTGAAATATCGTATGAAATTAATTGAGAGGTACACACAATTCTTCCTAAACAAGGTAGACAACGGCGCTCTCATTTTTGAGCACATCACATTGCTCTCCCTTAAATTGCAATTCACTGATTTCAACATACTAGTTGTTTAATTTATTTTACTGAAAATAATGACAAATAAACGGAATTCCTAATGGCTAAATCCTAGTGTATGTTTATAATATGTTCAGTTTTGTAATTCTGCCATCGTATTATCCATACAATTTATTATGAGCATTCGCCCAATGGAATGCTTGTTCTTTATTGCATGAGATGTAAATAATGAAACTGTTTTGTACTTATGAATGACAACAGTAAATATGTATTTTTGAAACTGCAATCAACTTTCTCATTTGTGCATGGACGGCCTCTCGTCTCTCATACGTAGTATTTAGGCCCACTTCATGAATGCGCCGGAGCACAGCTTGTGTCCAGTGAAATACACAGCCTTTCATCTGGGCTGCGGGGAAGATCTCACGTAGCGCCTGCCATAGGGCTGAAATAGTACATGTAAAATTTGCATAACGAGTTGACATGTATCTTGTGCACAATTACACACATAATAACACTTATAACGCAAATTGAAAAAAATAATAAAAAGTATGCAACCGCTAGATGATGATTGAAAAAGGTCAAGCCAATCTATCTCAAAGTTCATGACGAATCCTTGGACTAATGGTACTTCCCGCCACAAACCCAAAATGTGCCGAAACACCGCGAGGTAGTCTACCTTCCTTCTGCGGACATCAGAACGAAGAGTAAAGGCACCTGCTTCATACAATCCTCGTGTCGTAGGAATGCGTGCACGGATAGCAGTTGATAAAACGGCTCCGGACGACGTGAAACGTGCCGTCGACGCACCAGCGGTTGGACTGCTGGAGTCTGCTTAGCTGATTGTCGCTGGCGAAGATAAGGTCACGTTCCCCGTGTACACGAACATATACGCGAAGAAAACCCTCGCCAATGAAGTCTGTGTCCACCTAATGTTATTATAATGAGAATATGCATGTGATAACCATTAGTGTTTTTATATTAAAGATTAGAAATAAGTATCACGTTTGTATATTATACTTATAATGAAAATTTGCAATTCATATAATAAATTCACCTCAAAGTCAAGTGGTGATGGGTCTGTTTGCCGATGTTTTTCTCGGGCACGGTTGAGGATCCTCGTCAATGTCTGCGGCTTGGGCAGGTCGAAATCTGTGGCGTCGAAAACTTTCATGTGGTCATCAACCAATCTACGGGAGGCTGCGAAAACATCAGCCACGGCGTCTGTCTTCAACTGAACAAGATTACAACATACTGTACAATCTTCTTTATTTTCTCAAAACATCGTACATATTATATATACAACTAAACACGATATGATTAAATAACTTTTTACATCAATATATAAATAATTTATATTACGTTTCATTTTCTCTATTTTATCAAAACATCGTACATATATAAACACACCATTCTAAATTACATCACGTATCAATTCCACTTTCTTCAGCATCAAAGGGTCAGAAGCGTGACTGTGTGTCCCTTTCGCTTGATATATGTCCCCCTCTTGCGTGACGGACGTGGAACACGTCAACGCTTTACGTCGCAGGCTGCATCTCCACACAGCGTGCTTTTTTGTCTGTTTTCTGTATAGCGGTAACGGATATACAAATACTATTGATAATATTGTTTTGTTATAATGAGGGTTTTTTTACATTAAGTAAAATCTTATAAAAATATAACGCATACACAGATAAACAAATAATGTAGATAATAACAGAATACGTATGGGTGTTTACGGCTTATGTAAAAACTTAATTACCTTAAACGTGAATGAATATCCAGCGGAGGATACTAGCTTTGGTTTGCTTCTTTTCGACCCTGCGTCTACAACGGTGTATTCTATGGTTTCGGGCTGAGTTAGTACACTGTTGGATACAGCTGGCTCTGGAAGATTACTGAAAAGAACAATTTAACATGGGCATGGCATTTATAATGTAAGCAATAAACGTATAACAGTAGTATAATGTTAATCATTATAACAGTATTATTCACTATTAAATACAATAACTTTTCTTGTATACGATCATTCAATTTTTAGGTGTTCATACCCGTTCGTCGATCACAACAGGCGGTTGCACTTCGGCTCTTGTCAAATCAAAAGGCTCGAACTCGGACGTTCTGGTGAGCGATATTTCTTCTGACACTGACATGTCGAACAATCCGAAATCGTGCGAAATGTCGAACCTGTGCATGCAAAGCAGGATCAACGGATGCTGAGCATACAACAAATAAACGTACTTTACGATTTACGATTAACAAAAAAAAAATCATTTAGCACAGCACGACGAAGAGTTAGTCCGTATAATAGATGAAATAATAAATTATTAATAATACAAATGAAAACAATCTTTAAACTTGTTTTTGCTTGTGAAATAATTGCGTTTAAAAATGTGAATATACTTAATATATATATATATAATACTTAATATCGGAGAAGTCACTAGTACCTCAAGCATAGTCGACTGCGCGACATTTTCTAAGTTTAGGCTGATGTCGGGCGTCGTAGGGCGGTTGCGGCAGTCATTGCAGGTGAAGGTAAGAACGATATCCCCCCTCTTTGCCTTAAAATATTCTGTCGTGGATATGCCTACAACGTGTTTGCAAATTTCATCATTAACTACTTTACAACATAACCTAATTGATTTATGAATTGACACTAATAAACCAATCCATTATTGATTTATAGACCCTTATCAATTTATTTTCATAAACAATCAAAGTATCAATTTTTATTCTAATTGACAGCATACACTTGTTCACACATCGTTAAATCGTTAAACAGTTGGTGTTTTCATTAATTACTCCGACCCCGTCATTCATTATTGAATGAAGCCATTGTCTAGCACACTCGCAACTATGCCGGGTTTTATGACCTTTATCATGTTGTTAATACATGCGTGGTGTGTATTCGGATCAACAGGCAACAGGTAACAAAAAGGTAGATTTAAGTTGATAAATTCGTAAACTTTAAACTGACAATAAATAAATTAAAAAATTGGCAAATTAATTATAACAATGACAATAAAATAAATTAAAAAATTGGCAAATTTGACCCATGTTCAAGCTACTTAGGAAAATAATTTACTGGTCGAAAATCAGAGCTAGTCATTTGGCATTGACAATAATCTGAATTGTCATCATCATGTTAATGTTTTATATAATCAAAATTATGAAAAATGTAAATATTGGATGAGAATATAATAATAAACTCATATTCATTAATAACTACGACCCCGTCTTTCATTATCGAGTGAAGCCATGAATAGCACCCGCACCTATGCCCGGTTTTATGACCTTTATCAGGTTGTTAAATACATGTGTGTAACCTGATTAACAAATTGTAATATGGCAATAAGATTTATTTACGTTTGCATTAAATTTCTCAGTTCTCATTTACAAACATTTTTTACAATATTTCGCGAGAGAATTAGAATTTTATTGTTAGTATGTGTGACCAAAAGTATAAATGTATGTATACTAGGGCGGCTATAATAGATTGTGTCGATATCCATATACAATTTTCTAATATTGGAATATTGGTGACATCCAATATCATACCAAATTTCACAGCACAATTATAGAACTAGTAACCTAAGTATAACATAGACAGCAAAATGATTATGATACCAATGAAACACAATAATAGCCCTTTTACACGTTTTGCAATAATTCATATAATGACTGCTAAATAACCGACAAAAAAACAACAATGGGAACATATAAAACAAATACTTATCATTTACACCTTTAATCAACACAATATTTAACAAACAAACCGACAATTAAAAGCCGGAACAATTGAAACAATTAAAACAATTACATACATTGGTAACAGTTTGTAAAACGATAATGGTTTTCAATTAATTTCATTTAATCATCAATAATCAAAAGCAATACAAAGGAACAAACCGACAGCACAATATATAATTTTAATACTTTATTCAATCATACACCCGCTGTAATTAGGTGTAATAAAACATATGGCCGAATAATAAAATATAGGGCCGAAAGAGCCTGGTCGATTTGGGGCCGAATAAGCTTGGGTCCGAAAGAGCCTGAAATTTCGGTCTGGGCCGAATGAGCTTGGGTCCGAAAAGCCTGCTACCGAATAAAGATGGGGTCACCGCATTGCAACGGTCAATACAAAGCACTTGATTTTTAAACCAGTTTTAGAACGTTCAACATCACACTTGGCCAAGCAATATTCATGATACATATAAGTGAAAATGAAATTTAACCTCATAGCATTACAACTCAAATTAAACAATAATAAAAGAGAATTAAAACGCATCCAATGTAATGACCATTTAATTACTCAATAGATGATAAAGAGATCATACAACAAAGCTACAACATTTTGAGGAACGATGAAATGAAATTACGCGATACAATTGAATTAACGAACAAGTGTCAACTACATCCCTTATTTTTACAAAAGATTTATAATGATTGAATCATATAGTTATTATTTCAGATCATCATCGTGAAAGTACAGGAAGAAGCAGCGATATTGGGTGTTAAAATCCATATGACATAGCTTGGTTGTTTATGTGACTGTATATACAAGGAAAATAAATGTTAAAGACAATGAATGTAATACCTTAATAGAATACTAAATAGACTGAGGCGATACTTTATCAAAAACGAAAATTATAATAGTTATGATATAAGCTAGGGGCGTAGGAACCCGTACGCACAAACGCAGTTGCGTACACATTTAAAAATCGAAGTTACTTTATAACGAAGTGTGCGTACACTTAAGAGAAATGTAAGGCATACACCACATTTGAGACAATATTAGGTGGAATATTCCAGCAGCCAACCCATCTGGCTATTGGAAGCTAAATATGTACCTCCATTTCGTTGACCACCTGATGTTGGCATTAGAAACAAGACTCCTGGTATCTGAGCCCCGGTACATAGCTCAACATTTGCTCCCAAAGAAAGCCGTTGACATAATACCCGAGGTCGATGAGGAGATTTTCCAGGCATATCAAGAAGAACTTTCGGTAACGAGAGACGAGTTCCAATCCGAGATCAGAAGATGGAAGACAAAATGGACGGTACGGAGCAATCCAAAGGCAGATCTTCAAGAGACTCTGAAGTCAATTAACGAACACGTTTACCCCGGGATCTTTGCTATACTTAATGTATATGGTTGGATGCCTGTGTCAACCGCTACAGCTGAACGTTCCTTCAGCACCATGCTAAGGGTGAAAACATACATTAGGAACATATTGATAACAGTGAGAATGTCCGGATTAGTATTGCTCAACATAAGAAGTATCTACAGAAACTGTTTTGGACATATTTACGCGAAAAAAAGAAAGGAAATGGACATTGCCTTTTCAGGACTTATCCGAGTGAAACAATTACATTCAATTAGCTTTACAAAATATTGTGAAACAAGAAATAATGGCCGTGATAGCATCAGAATCTTAGATTTTAAAATTATAACGATCGTTCATTCCTTTTCCACAATGTTTTTTTAAGTTTTTCATATTAAGTAATATTGTTTTTTGGGAAAACACAATTGTTTAAAATAAATGTCTTCAATATTACATATTACAATATCCAATTGATGGTGAGATTAATAACTTGCGATCGAGTCGTCATTGAAATTTTGACACACTAGCTCAGACGGTAGCGATACCCCATTTTTAACCGATTGTAAACAAGGGTACGGTAGATCGAGTTTCCGGCTCGGCAATCTTTCTTTTCGACGTTTCTTGTCATTATTTATTGCTTAGCCACCACCGTTCTTGTTGGGAAAGTGGCCCAATGCTTACAAATATTGTCGTATAGTACCCGAGGAGATATCAGTTGAACAGACCGCCTCAATAAAAATGAAATACTGTCGAAAATGGCGCTCTTGCACTATCCAATCAAAAAATCAAAGAACTCTGACTGGGTTTCGGCGACTTCAAAATATTGTAATAAAAACCGAGTAAAATGCAACCAAAATGCGTCTTCATTTTTTTTATAGGAGAGATCCCCCATACACCCTTGTGTACCTCATCCCACACCCTCCTCCGTCTAGGCGCTTCGCACCTCGCCAATGCCGTAGAAATTATTTGGAAGTTGCGTACAATTCATTTTCATCTAGCTGCGCCCCTGACACTGCTGTGCATAAGTCGTTTATGGGATGCAAATAAACACTAATAAGACACATGAGTGTGTGTGGGATGCAACAAGCAAATACCAGACCTTAATCCTTAAGATAACTGAAGGGTTCGGAGCTGATGTAATTGGTTCCCGAAATGAGGAAGCACGATTTTGGCGCTAAAACCCGGAGCGACCGTTTATAAGTTTATATTCCGCCATTTTTCTTATTTTTGACCAAACGTGCTTTCAGTGGAAGCTCTTTTCTACCTTCCCGGTGTCTACCACAGTGCATCCATCTTATTGTATAAGAACTTATATATGCACCATTATTTACACCAACTGCGCAGGAACGAAAACCATATTTGTAAGACCAATCACTCAGACAAAACTAGCATATACAATTATCATATATAGTAGATTAACATGAACGCTGAAATTTATTTAAAAGAAATGATTGCATTATATACTCATAAAAACTGGTCTAAAAATATACATTAAGAGAGATGAAATATCTGCAAATCACAAACATCTTTCACACAGTTTTAACAGGAGGAGTTAATACATATGTTTTATATACAAATATAATATATCTGAATATTGATTCTTATAATTTTAAATTCACAGTACATGTGGATATAAATACATATATTCCGTATTGACCTATGTGTGTGTTAAACAGTCGCTTTAAATTTACAGTTAACACTGTATTTGCATATTTGTTTGTTGTTGGTGTTGTTGTTGTTGTTTATATCAATTGTCATCTTTATCCATGCAATAAAGGCATTGATACAGAATCGTGCCTGTTCCTAAACACTTTTACGACATTGCGGCGGCATTAAAGAAATTGAAATGCACTGTATTAAAGTTTCAACTAGTTTACTCAGAACTAAATTTTATATGAATGTGCCTCATGAAATAAAAGTTGTAACTTGAGGTTAGTACAAAGTATTACTATATTACTCTACATGTAGCCCTAAAATATGTATATAATAATATGTTTCATATTTGGTATCAATTAATAGGCTCCATTAAAATGTGAAGCTATTACACATATCTAATTAGATATATATTATCAATAGTTGTTAATATAAAAACCTAGCATTTAATAATACATCTATGTTTTGTTGCAATCAAATGCGTAATTTTTTAGTTTATCTATTTATCTAGTTTGTCTACTTACTTTGTCAACCGCATGCTTACTATGTACGCTTGGGCTTTTGTCTTTCTGGATGTATTGTTAAATACACTTTTCAGACCAATTCTTGTCAAACCTTGTCATGTACGTATTCACATACACAATATCCGAATCGTTTTACAAAAAACACACACACTTATTCTAAAGTAAACCAACATATGATAAGAAAATACAGTTTTGTTTCTCAAATATTTGGTAACACCTTAAAGCTCTCCATACGTAGAAATGTGCATTCGCTCATCATACGACCATGTCCTGTAAGACGCAAAACCAATAAATATTAAGTTCAATACAACACGTTTTGGAAATCATATGTACGTGTACCACATATATTCGTAATACAAAAGGTCACAACAGTCAAAAACATTATATTTAAAGCAATTCATTCATACAACAGTTGGGATAGTAGGTAATTCCATTTTCAAACTTAAAACAACAAATCCCGAACACGACCAAGCATATATCGGACCAGTTTAACAACGTGAATACTTGTATTTTTTCTAACCATTTCATCATGAGCAAAACAATTATACCCTTATCAAAATAGTTACAGCCGCACAAACATAACAACACACTAATAAGGTATAACACTCCTTATTGAAAATAGTTATCACACCAGTTAATAAAGCCCTCAATTTCTTATTACAGTCAAACATACTAATTTGCCGGCCTTATTAAAGTAAACCTTAACATAAAGTCTAACATTTTCTGAAATGTTCAGCTGCCCAATCTGTTTCAAACTGAAAGTTATTCTTCTCGTCGGTAAATGCACCATTCAAAATACTATGTTTTTTGTTTGTGTTGGGTTTAATCGCCAATGAACGCCTCAACTGCAATGTCGCCTTTTCTTTCAACTCCCTCTTGTAGCTTGCATCTGTAAAATGCACAACTCCATCGGCGAATCAATAGATATGCAAACACGAAAAACCCGTGCTTTTGTTGCGTTAAACATTTACGTACACTATTTTCTAAATAATACGTACACTACCTAAACGATACCGTATTTATTAAACTGATAATTATTTAAAATAGAATAATACTTTGTGAAAACTGATAAAAGAAGATACTAATAAGCGAAGAAAAATAACCAAAAGTAGTATTAGATTTTGATAATGTCTTTGAATTAAAATTACAACAAAGTACGCGTTTAAACTTGGGATGTAATGAAGCAGGACCATTTTTATGAATATTACGGTCTTCCATACTCAAAATTTAATGAAACTAAACTTGGTTGCATGTATGTTTAAGTTAACAAACTGTCCTCATTTGTCGCAATATTTAGTGAAAAAAAAATACCCAAGTGAAGATAAGTAATAGTCCTGGTTTATAAATGATAAGTGAGAGCCCGGATTTGGCACTCGATTTTGTCACCTCGTTGGTTCGTCAGTTTGCCTGTTAGTTAGCTGTGCATACGCCAATATTGTAACGGTAGTTTCTCATAACTTTCAAGGAGTTTGAGCTATTATTTGCAAATTCATATTTGTCATCTAAGAATTGAAATATTCAAGAGCCGTTGCTCTGAACAAATAAGTATTGATATATTGGCCTCTGTGTTTGTAAAACTTTCGATTTAGTCCTGGTTATTAATGTATGAAATTAACAGGCATTACTTTGAATCGTCAAAGGCAGGTCAATAATGTTAAGGAAAGTAATATTATGCAAAAAGCATATTTTTGCACGTCGCCATTCGCGTAACCCCGTAAGAGTTATTGTGCCTCTGCTGGTTGTTATTTGGTGTCATATATAAAATTAGTTTTGTAAACAACGGACTGACTGTTACATTGACTATAGTCCCCACCATATAACTGATGGACATGTTTTTTTAAAACTAGTTGTTGGTTTTCTAAGCTTACCAGATGAAAGGCATCTTCTAAACATCGACTACGTCATAACGATGGAACCGTGGCAAGAAGCAGAACACATATGCGTATGTCCGCTGATTGTGAACAAGAGGGAGAAATGATGTAATATGAACGAAGACTAAACATGTGTGTAATACATATTTACGTATTTGTATTTATTTTATATGTTTAACCAGTTTAAGAATTCCAGTGCCTGATTGCATCTATATTACAATCCTGCTACGGAGAATAAGGGGTGTACTTGACTTATCATTTGTGTCCGTCTGACAGAAGACATACAATATCCGATGTTCACCTACGTTACACATTTTTGCGTAACTTTAAGCTATATTGAAATTAAGCATATTCATGAAACCACACAATTTAGAGGTTTAAGATTCAATGTGTTACATAGCATAATGATCTTTTACGTAGTTTCTGATCTGCGTCAAATCGTTGCGCACCAGAGAGTGGGTTATATAAATAAATGCTGACGTACCTTCATATGTGTTACATTTTTCTCTGCTACCACAAGTTTGAATGTTTAAACAAAGTTATAATTGTTAATTCGTACATTATGTGGAATGGATTCAGCGGCAGCAAATTTCGTTTTTAATGACGCAATTGTTTGAACAGAACAGAACAAAACAGAACACATATTTTATTCACTTTAGCATTTTACATCTCATCGTGATTAATATAATACATTCATACATGCGTGAAAAACAAATTAGTAATAAAGATAACAATTCATTATGCGTGAGAGTGTTGTGTGTTTATATACTCACTGAATTGAGTATTAAACTATATATTAACACAAAACAGTGGAAACAGGCACAACATAACATTCATTTCATAATCATTTTAAAATAAACTGTACATGTTAAAAGAAATCGGCTTTAACATACAAAAACAAAAAACAGTACATTCATTTCATATTAAAAGGTAAATAATAAAACTAAAAAACGTTGAGTTAAACAAAAATACTGTAACCCAGCCAAACAAATCCCCAACTACAATGGGGATTGAACCCGGGACCTCCCGGTTCCAAATCAGGAAGACACTCTACCGCGTCGCTATAAACGCTAGCTCGTATAGCAAGGCAGTATAAGTTCTCCTTATACCGAACCCTGCTACACACATCTCCGCCAAGTGTGAAATTCTTCCATCAATTTCTCTATGCCACGACATTTGAGGGACTTTTGACACACATGTAGGGTTTTTTACGTTGGGCGCCAATGTAACCCAGCCAGAAAAATCCCCAACCACAATGAGGATTGAACTCGGGACCTCCCGGTTCCAAATCAGGCAAACACTCTACCGTGTCGCTATAAAAGCTAGGTCATATAGCAAGGCAGTATAAGTTCTCCTGATACCGAACCCTTGAAACCCCAAGGGCAAAGGCATATACACCATCACTGGTCAACAACACGGCACCATCTCCAGCAATCCTGGACAGCCTCCAAACTATTGAGGAGTGTAGACAACTGAAGGGGGATAAGTCATTTTCCTCCTCCTCATCATCTTCATCTTAATCGGGCAAGACCTCATGTGAAGGCTGTCGTGGTATGCTGAAAAAACTGGAAAGCATGAAGGGCATGCTGCGAGGTATAAAAAGCCAACTCGAGACACAGGGCAACACCAACCAACAGTTGACCATGACTGTGGTCAATTTCACAGGACCCATCAGCTTTTTGCGTGCACAGCCTGCCCAGATGCCTCCTGTTGTCCCCATGACACAGCCCACTATGCAAACCGAGGTCCCACTGCGGAGAGTCGACGAGGGAATTAAGGAGTGCAATCGCCGTCATGACCACAAGGAAAACAGACGGTCACGGTTGCGCAAGGAAACCGGCAACCACTACAAACGCCGGGATCGCAATCCATTGTACCGGAAATAAAAGATTGTAAATGCTGTAAATGAACAGTCATCACAGTGTTTACAGTTATATCACAGTCGGTGTAAAGGCATAATTAAATAGTATCACAGTAGTTAATTAATAATAATAAAACTTAACTTTGTTAGATTTTAACACAGACATTGCTATACACTACACTGATATCTTATGTATTTAGATCCTTTGCTATTATATTAATAAATGATTTCTTTTATATCTGGGAGATAATAAGTATTGTAATTGTATTGTGAATTTAAAGATGCTAAGACAATCTTGTTCATTAAGTGCGCAAAGTTGGTGCTGACATTTTGTAAATATATTAAAGATGCTGTACTTTGTTATTACAGTTTAAAGATTGTTATAAATGTGTGTTAATATATATATATATATATATATATATATATATATATAACCATGAGTGTAAATATATATAAATATAAATATAAATAAATAAATAAATAAATATATATATATATATATATATATATATATATATATATATATATTTATTTATTTGTATATATATAACCATAAGTTTAATTGTTTATAAGCATTAAAGAGGGACCATTAATGTAAAAAGGGGTAATGTCATGACCCCATTTGTGACATTTTATTAATAAAAAAGGTCACGAGTACAGGTTTGATTGTATAACCATGTTTTACATTTTAGCTCTTTGTAAAGTGTAACTTCTTATTGCATATAAAACTAAACATCTTATTATCAATATCTACTATGCATTATTTACCATTTGCATGGTTCATATCCATGTAAAATCCATTTTTGTTGGTAATTACAATCACATGTTTGGATAGACGCCCTATTTAAAGGAAGTGACCTTTGACCTTTTCTTGAATTATGGGTAGTGTACATTGACGACCTCTGTCAACTTGTCAGCAGACGGTTGAATATTGTATTTTCACAGTAGATTTTTACATCATGCGAAGGTTTGATTTTTATCAAATAATTACAGTCATGTGCATTTATATGTTCTTAACCTTATTATCATACTTAAAGAACCATTTCCAGTCATTTTAATAAAGCGTTTATTGTTTCAATTTTAGGCGGTAACTCTGTTTATTCTGAGATGCTCTGATACGCTCGGAAGATGCGCGGATGGTGCGCGGTTGAGTTATTGCTCGGATTAATGTAAGGACCGCGCAAGGCTCGGACCCGCTCGGAGCCTTAGTATTTAAGCTCTGTTTCTTTCACAGGGAGGGACTCTGATTTTGTTTTAAATTAAAGGTATATTCACATTATATGTCTCATTAATAGATTTTTCTCTGAGAAATATAATTTGAGGCATTTTTTATAAAAAGTAAGTTGAACGCACTATAAATATTTTTGCATACGCTAGAGCTTTGCATAAGATTTAAGGTGAAGTTGTAAGGATACTTATCGTACATTTTATTGAGACTGGTTGAGCATTGTAAATGTGAGTTTAAGAATTGTATTATGTATGCTAAATGCTGAAGGAATTGATGTTGTATTCTTGATGCAAATTTGTTTATAATAAAAATGTATTGAACTTTATTTTGTTGTTTGAAATAATTATTATTTGAGAGCCATTAAATGACTCATTCTATTATCTTCAGTTTATTTGGTTTTAACAGAGTCCATTTTATTTTAAAATGTTCATATACAACTAAATTAAAGAAAAGTCGGTTTGACACCAAAGTAGGCCCGCTGTTACATTGCATTTTCGGGGTGGGAGAAGATACGATAAGGAAAAGAAAAAGAAGAACCTATCTGCTCGTTACAATACAATTATTCCTTTTCTGAAAGCATGCAATACAGTAAGTTGCTAACGTCTGAAGGGTCCCTTTATTGTTACCATTTAAACGTTTCATGTTGTTTCGCATACTTGGTCTATTGAATAGTGTTTTTTTCTTCTAAATAAAACGGGAATGTAAGTATAGAGTGGTATTCGTCTTCTAAAGCGTTAAGACGACATAAAGTACAAATTCTTTAATTTCTGTTAATGCTATAATGTCTGCCAGTTTCAATTTACAAATTATAGACGTATTTTAGCAATGATGTTTCTATGTTGTTGTTTTTTTAAATTATTTTGTAACGTCATGCAGCTAAGCTAACCTACTTACGAATTGTGAGAAACCAAACTAGGTGTATGGGTTAAGTCATGTTCTTAAGCATACTTGGCATATTTAAATGAAGTTTGAGTGAAGAGTTTGAGTCAATTCCAACAATGTGTCCATTTAAGGAATACTACTAATAAACAAAAACATATTTTTACATAACGAATGCATAATACAATTTTTCACAAACTACTTTGTATGCAAGGCAACACTGTATCTTCTTCACACAGTATCTGGAGGCAATACTACCCAATTATCTTGATCAACCGTCCAAGGTTAACTATGACATTCTCAATGACAACCTTCAAACATCTCTTGACGACATTTGGGCTGAGTAAGATTTCTTTAATTTTTTTTTACCGCCATTAAAGCTTTGATGAGCATCCAATAGTTTTGCTCAAACGCATGTAAGTATAACACTATCTAACATTCAAACATAAATTCGTATCAACAGTTGACACAATTACCAATCTTCATTCACTTACATTCTTAAAGTAATAAACGCTTGTATCTAAAGTTTAAGTTGCTTGACGCATGTTTAATATAAGTGTTTGTTAAAGGTACGACGCTCTAAGTCCAATCAGCTTTCTCGACGGTATCCGTACGTTTCTAACGTCAAATCTACGCGTGTAGCCCCTCTAGCACCACCTAGAACAAGTTTAAACAAAAGGTATTTCCCACGGTCATCCCTTCAATTATGAACCATTTTAAATGGTTTTAAAGGAATAAAGGTAACAGAGACAGAGCGAAAGAATATGAATAGTTCTCATCAACATAACAATAAATAGAAATGACACAAACGTTTGCAGTTTCTAAACGTAGCAAGCGCATATAAAGATACTATTTATACATACATAACAGTGGCTATCTTAAAATGTAAAAAATGTTTTGTTCAAAACAAATGCATTACACAATGTTTTGTTTTTTAAGAATGTACACAGCGCATTATGAAGTAGATTTGAAGGAACAATGCAATTTACGTGTTGCTGCCTTTAATAAACATAGTTGACAGCGAATGCGTTTTCACCCTTGGGTCATTTATCAACCTATCAAACACCAAATCGAATAAGTGATGGTATTGTTTTGATACGTCTTGTTAGCTGCATATTCTTAACGTACACATAAACATTATACACGCAACTGTCAATTATGATTAACTGGATAAGAGTATATAAAGTTTTGACTTGTCGGTCGTACATTTTATCACACATGTTCAAACTTTCATAAAACATACAATAATTACTTGTAAGAGAAACACACACACTCACTCTTGCTTTTAAAACCCCGAATCGATTGCGTTGATCTATTTACACTGGGGGCTGACGAGGTCAAAGCGTAGTCCGTTTCGCTACGACGTCGGGTATATGTTTTACTACGAAAACATGGTGTAACTACACTACTTAATCAGGCGTGTTTCATACTTTCTGGTGTTTATGGATTAGAGAACGGAACATCCAGTAATAGTAGGTACTTATTTTCAATAACAAACTAATAACAAATGCGCGTAGTTGCAACCTTTAAGTTTATTTTGAGCTAAAATCGAAATATTTTGATTTGAAGCAATGCATAAGGTGGTTATTCTGTTAAAATAGCCAATTACGGTAACTTAAATTAAATAAAACTACATTTTACTTTGATTCAGTGTACATTACACATTTTAAAGTACAAAACAGGTTACGAACATATATTTGAATTATTCAAATGCTTTGTTTCGAAGGAAATTACAAGTCGCTTTATGTAAAGGTTTACACAGAGTATGTATTGGTTGCGCAACGAAGTACAAATATAATGTATAGGTTGCTCAACGAAGTTTCTGTATCCATTTCAGGACATATCACATGCAGTTTGCAGTTACTGCAGACTGCCATTTCCTAGTGCAAAAGATGCCGTGCTTCACTGTGCGCATGAACATCCAAACGAAAAGGTTGAACCCGGTGAAAGCCTGCAGAGTCCCGGCAGAGCCCCGGTAAACCGTCAATTCGCCGGCACTCACCGGGGTTATACCGGCATCAGACCCCGGCAGAGCTGCGGCAACGTCCCAGGTTTAACCGGGACAACCGGGGCTCCAACGGGAAAGTATTCAAATGTTTAATACCTCCGGGATGAACCAGGAGTTACCGGGAAGGACCGGCAATAACCGGCTTGGCACTGGAAACAACCGGGACTGCGCCGGGAACAACCGGGACGGTACCGTCAGAGCACCGGTTTACTTATGTAACGTAGCTTTAAAGGGACTCTGCCGGCATTCACCGGGGCTCCACCGGGGCGTTGCCGTAGCTCTGCCGGGGTTTGTTTAGGCCCCGGATGGAGCTAAGGTGCCGCCCCGTTTGTTCCCGGTACAGTCCCGGTTGTTCCAGGTGCCACGCAGTTCGTTGCCGGTCCTACCCGGTGACTCCCGGTTTATCCCGGAGGTATCAAACATTTTAATACTTTCCCGGTGGAGCCCCGGTTGTCCCCGGTCGTCCACGGTTCATCCCGGTAGAACACCGGTTATCCCGGTAGGGCCCCGGTTCATCCCGGTAGATGCCTGATCACGCACTGGGGCTCCGCCGGCATCATATTGAGACTGGGCCTTAACCGCATTGTAACACGAGGTAAATTTACCGGCCGTCATGTACGCAGTTAACAATAACCTGTGACAGAAACCCACTGCCACACCTTTACAACAATATATTGATTATGCAATTGCGGATTTGTGCTATTGGGGTCCTACTTTCCACACCTTACGGCTGTTACAGGTGTGGATTTTACAGGTACAATCATGTATACGAACATGAAATTCACCTCAAAATTTGTTGACGATAACCGATTTTCAAGAAAATCGCTTTGATTTATACAATGTAAAAATCAAAAAACTATGAGATAAATAATGATCGAAGTTGGGACATGGGATTTACTTTGACATAAGCAGAGTTTCGAGATAAGCGAGTTGGGGATAACGAGAATAGAATGTCATTTGATAAAGAGTACCGTATGCTGAAAACCTATCGTCGGTCTCTATCAAAATGAACGTATAAGGGATTGTCAAAAGGTGAAGATGCGTCATTTTTATTGAGACCGACGACATTAGGTTCTCGACTCTCAACTGTCATCTTATATATGGATTTTCGATTTTAATCGTGTCCTTTGGCCTAGTCGTGAATGTAATTATATCATAATAATGTGCATAACCATGTCGACTGTGCGCTTCGGATCATGTTGTGCCGTTGTTACTACCTCTGTCTCAAAGGAAACATCCAGCCACTCCATGACTCTGTATTAAAAATTGTTTTTTTCTTTATTTTGCCTTTGAGAGATAACCAATACGTCTTCTGTGAGAAACGCATGCACGCTAAAGCGTTGTCGTAGCGAGGCATATACGTATACTGTCAGAGACATGATCATGCTTTATAATAATATTTAGCATTTATTTCTGATAACTGGGTCACCCTACACATTTCTAAACACACCAGTGGCTTAACAATACATGGATCAATATGGAAATTGTAAAATTGTGTCAATTAAACACAGTTGTAAACCTTAATTGCGTTTTTTAAAAGTGAAACTTGACTTCGGTTTGATAAATCAGCGGTATATTTCATGTTTAACCGCATAAACCAGACACATCTTGGATTATAATTTGACGTAACAGACCTATGAAATGACATTGTGCTTAAATTCAGAGTTTTGTAATTACTAAATC
>NC_068361.1:60047788-60174447 GCF_020536995.1 Dreissena polymorpha
AACAATAGTATCGGTTCCTATTTAGGCAATTATTTTCATCGCAAAAACAACCAAAACAATGACACAAATGTGTAATTAACAATGATTTTTTATTTGTGTATGCGACTTTATTATAAAACTTTTCACCGACTTCTGATTATTTCTTGCATAATTGTAATTTTTGAAACAAAAAAGGTAAGCACAAAATATATTACGTTGTATTGCTTTCTTTCTTCTTAAATATCGATAGTTTTAAGCAATTATGTTTGCAAATTTATGAAAGAATAGGTAATTCTTGAGTGTGATATAATACATATTTTTGTAAATGCAAAATAAATTCAATTTTTTACATTTTACTGATAGATACAATCAATTGTGTATTCACAACGTAAAACATCAAATACCGCGACAGTAAATACGGGATTGATCTTACTCTATGTTGTTGTTGTGAGTGTATTTCCAAATCAAGCTTCGTTGTAGCGTTTTTTGAAGATTTTTGTCATTGACTTCAATTGTGAAAGTCATTGAAAGAAAATAATTCATATCATATAGTATGTATACATTTTTTTCAATATAACCCATCATATAGAGTTTTTTCAGATACAGCAATTAAACGTTGCGCACTACCTTTGATAGATATAAATAGCGTGCTGAAGTTCTCAAACAAATTATGTCAACATATTTTTATAAAAAAAAGAAAACTGTCAAGATGTCAGAAACATGAAAAACATACACATAATAAATCACGTTTGCTTGTCTTGAAAATCGTTACACTATTATAAAGTATGCCTCACATATATGTTTATTATACGTGGTAGTATGTTTGTTTGTTTATTGTATTGTTTTTGTACGGATTGGTTGTCGCTTTAACTGTTTTTCACCTGACATGTAAGCTGTGGTTTACACACATTTAATCATATAACTATACATTAATGTAAGCGACTAATTACAGGTTGTTTGAATCCAAGGAAAATGGGAAATGGTCGTGCAAATAAATTAATGGCACAACTTAACCTAACCTCTGCTATCTGTTCTGGCAGGGAAGTAAAGGAATCTTGGATTGGCATGCCAGCCTTCTAACACACGATTCAGCACAATACGTAAACATGGCTCTATTGCAACTTTGCTTAATTTTCACGAAGCTCGATTTCTTCCTGGTTCCATTTCTACTTTGCTTCGTATATATGCGAAATGTATACATCGGGGATAATAAACACGAGCACAATCGTTAAATTTATTGTATACTTATTTCATGTCGTATAATATATAATAAGGTATACATATAGCCAAACACCACAAAATAAAGTGCATAAGTTACTATTGATTTACTTGTGTAACTTGGTGGAGGACCTATATAATCTTTCGGATGATTCACTGAAATCAGTATCGACAGGAGCTTGCCACAATAGATGAGAAGGATACTCCCGACGCCTGATATTCTGATATAAAAAGTTTAAAAAAATTGCCTCTTAGGTCGTGGCAAGGCGGTGACCCCAGCTGTATTCTTCTATGTGTGTATGTTGTTTCTTATTGTGCTGTTTCGTACTGTTTTGGCGATTGGTCACTTGCCTTTAATAAAGGACCACGAAATTGTATATAATAAGAATGCAATACTGCTTCAGCAGCTGGAGATTCACTTCTTTATATTGGCGACAATGACTGGGGTTTTAAGAGAACTTTGATACGGTATAATATGAATCGCCACATAACAAATAGATTCACGAGAAAACTATTGTTGTTCGGGTTATTTTGATTCATAAGTCTATGTAAAGCATGCCTCAACCGAAGCGTGGTCTGTGTTTACCATAAAGATGTATATAGCAAAACTGTGTCACTGAATTCATTTGCTAATTGTGTTTATTAAAACTTTTGAAGCCATAGAATGTCTAAGTTTAAAAGGGGCATAACTTTTCTTTATTTTTTCAACATAGGATGATACAAATTGAACCATTGCAACATTATATAATACAAAAAAACAATGCTTGTCAAAATGGATACTGTACGTTGATCAGATTAGGAGGACGGCTGTGGACAATTTTATGTTTATGAGCGACCGACAAAAATATGGAAAGACAGACGGTCAGACGTCTATGTTGATTTTACTGTAACCCCTTTACTTCGTAACGGGTTAATAATAAGCGCTTGAAAAATTGTCAACGAGCAATACAATGCGGGGACAGAATGTAAAGGTACAGATATTTCGGATATTTTGAGCTGCTGATGTTGTATGTTTTATAAAATAAATATTTTAGGGCCGGCTGTTTTAATAGAGTCGGCGTTGATGAAGACCTTACAAAAACAAGTATTGCGCCTCAACTGATGTTTCTTACTGTACATCCACCTAGAATAAACTTGATATATTAACAAAGACATACAGTATATGATCACCCAACGTTTATTCTAGATAGATTGCTAAACAGAAACTAGCAGACAAGTCTGACTGCTTAAAGACTTAACCTAAATAATAAGGACTCACCAAATCTGATTGAGGAATGAAATAACGTTTCAAGCTATATTCAAGTATTTAAGTAATTTAATACAAACCTCAACATACACTTACACATAAAATTGTAAGTATATGAATATACAGATGCATGTAATGGCTCAATCCTATGTAGACGTTAAAACGCCATTGTTACGCTTAAAAAAAATTGTGCATAATTTCATGTTCTCCGTAACCCATTAAATACATACATACACTCGTGTTTGAGACAGAATATTTTAAGCACATATTTTTGAAATAATGCAAACACACATTTAAAGGAAATTGATATAGTATAATATTTCAAGAATTATACTAACACAATTAATTTGCACATGCATACTATAGAGTTGTAGTTGTTAGTATTCCATTGTACCGATTTGACATTGATCCTAATATAGTATTTTGATAAAACATTCTTTGATCAGCATACTTTTATGCTCAGGTACAAAAATAAAAATCAAATCAATGTTTGCGATTAACGTCGGTATATCAAATGCATTTATAAAAGGTAAGCGTTATTCGGCTGATCACGTGCGAATAATTTGGCAAACAAGTAAACGGTTGAATTAAGTATGTTTATACTGTCCAATAATACGCAATGAACTTTAAAGAACATGCCGAGATGTATACCATTTACTATAATATGGATTTAAAAGCGTTATTATAACTATTTAAAGAAAAGTTACTGAATCATATCTGTATTGCCTTTCTTCATAAAGTGTACGACGCCAATTTTAAAACCATGGCAAACCAAGACATACAAGTGACACATTATTGTGTGGGCTGGCTGAAAGAAACAACTTATCAAGATCAACATCAGCAAGAAAAGTACCGTGTTACCTAGCGATCAGGGCTGAAAACTGTGACTGTTCTTGATCAGTAACAGCCCAATGTAGCAAGATTTCATTCAAAACAACAGCGGTTTAGCAGGAGGTGTCGTTGCAAAAAAGTTAAAAAAGTGATCCTAAAAGCTCACATTCTGCTTGTTTTGAATACATGAGCTTAAACAAAATCGGACTTCTTAATTAATGCACTGTTGCATTCACTTATACATCAAGTCAGCAATAATATTGTTTTAATAATATACTTTTTATAAATACAGACTAATTTATATCTGTTTGAATAATATCATATCCAAGAACATATCATAAGAATATATATCATTTATTATAGACAAACTCAATAATTTCAAAACATAATGAACAAAAATATACATGTACAATGATTTGATACATACAATGAACACATCGCCATACATGTATGTAAATAATTGAACCAATAAAACTACTTATTTTAAATGCCCTAATTAATATTACTTTGCATTATTTGTTACGTTATCAACTGCCGGCTGGTGAAATTCATACACATAAAGTTGTCAATGACTTTCCGTGTGCTCAACACCACCCATCAAAATCCCTGCTTTTTCACAATCAATGAGTGCTGGAACATCATGTCTACTGGTTCTTACAGAGAATGTCGCTACTAACAGTAAGGTGAACGGTGCAGTCCTTATTCAAAATACTCAACAAAACAACGCCACACCTGGCTCGACACAAGCACATCATGCTTAATGTATATTCTCACTAGAGACTGCACTAGATGTTGCATTTAATGTCGTACATGAGCTATGTGTCACCCGGCCCGACACAGGCACCAAGTGGTTTCTGTATGTTCTCACCAGTGACTGCTCTAGACGTGGCCTTCACGGTGTCGTCCATAAGATCTTTTCCATCTGGTCCTACACAAGCACTGCATGGTTCCTGTATGCTCTCACCTGTGATTGCCTTTGATGTGGCCATCACGGTGTGGTCCATCAGCGATGCGTCACCTGGCATAACACAAGCACCACACGGTTCTTGAATGTTCTCACCAGATAATGCTGTAGATGGAATATTCAACATGTCGTACATGAGCTCTGCAATACATGGCCGGTAACAAACACCAAGTGGTTCCCTTATGTTCTCACCAGTGACTGCTCTAGACGTGACTTTCCCGATGGCGTTAATGACCTCTGTGTCACCAAGCCCGACCCAAGACCTAGACCTAGTCGTCATGGTGTTTTATCTGAGCTCTGTGTAATAAGGACCGACACAAGCACCAAGTTGTTCATGTATGTTCACACCAGTGACTGCTCTAGATTTCGCTCTCACGGTGTCGTACATGAGCTCTGTGTCACCTGCCTCGAAACAAGAACCACGTGTATCCTGTATGTTCTCATCATTGACTGTTCTAGACCTGGCCTTCACGGTGTCGTACATGAGCTCTGTGTCACCAGGCCCGACACAAGCACCAGGTGATTCCTGTATTTTCTCATGATTGACTCCTCTATACGTGGTCATCACGGTGTCGTACATGAGCATTGTATCACCAGGTCCAACAAAAGCAACAAGTTGTTCCTGAAAGTTCTCACCAATGACTGCTCTATGTCACCTTCAATTATTCGTACATGAGCTCTGTATCACCTGCCCCGACACAATCACCACGTGGTTCCTGTATGTTCTCACCAATGACTGATCTAGATGTTACCTTAAATCAAGATTCAAAATTATCAGTATTACAAACATTACATTTACGGTCATTTATCATTTTAATAATTAAATAATCCTCTTTATATTTCTAAATTATGAGAACACAGTCGAAATATTCCTAAAGCTATAATAGGTTTTTCATTACTCATAACACATTACTCATGCTTCTGTTGAATAAGGAAAAAACTTGGCTATACGCTTTAAGAGCCTGCTCTTTTAGTGCTCCAGCTGCTCAATTAGGCGAGCCATTATAGAAAGATAAACTCGTAAATAGATGTACGTGAGGCAATTCACTATCGCAATATTTTCTCTGTACATATTCCATGTATTAAACTTTTATGTTTATATTTTTGGAAAAATATACACCGTAGCTTCCATACATTTACTCCATTTAGTGGAATATTTATTAATACGATTTAACTGGTGTGGTGAACTACGTTAATAAGTTGACGATATAAAAAAGCCACCGAAAAACACACATGTATATAAAATACCAATATCGTTATTGGAAAAGTTTTCGGAACATACGTTCACCAATATCATTTATAAACAAAATGAACCGACACCATTAATAATTTTAAAATAAAGTTAATTAACAATCTTCATATGATGGCATCAATCAAATATTGGTTAATGTAGTGTACTTTATAAAGAGCAAATAATAGATGATACCACAACTGCACTCACATTTGCCAAAATTGTGTCTACACGTGGAGACTTCAAACGAAACACGTATTCAAATCAATATAGTTTCTTTATTTTGTTATCGGATAATGTTCAAATTTGGACCAAGACTAATTCAACACATATCTGATCATTCCTGTCAATTTAATTGAAATTGATAAACAAACATATATAGATTAACAAATTAAATACATCACTTTAAATGTCAATTTCTCAAAATCGTACAACGCAAAATAATAACAATGTGAAAAGTCAAAAATATCAAAACTTCGAGTGGCTTATACCTGGTATGTGCCCCCATGTTTAAGAACGTTCACACATCCCTGTCTCATTGAAGTCACTTTGTTAAGAATAAAACATTGCGGGTTGTTTCGCCACTCTTCCACAACGGCCTGTCCTTATTCACACAGAGCGAGACTTTTCTAACGCAACGCTTTTCAAGCTTGAATATCTCAGTTATAAGTAAAGGATTTGATTTAAAATTGTATATGTTATCATTTGACTTCATTCGGTGCAACCCCACGATACAATCGTTCTTTCGTGACGATCGGACGCTTAAGCGCGTAGCCTGCACATGCCTATTGCGCGGTTGCGCTGCAGAGTATTCAAACCAGCAATATTTAAGAAAAAAAATAGTTTTATGTTTTCCTGGTGTAAGAACCCACCGAATAAGATGAAATTGAAATAATATTAGAATTTTCGCGTTTCAACATTTCCACGTACACAAAGATGAAACAGTACCTACAAAAGCGCAAAAAGCGCAAAAGCGTCTTATCGTCACGGATAAATGCCTTTATCGTGAACTTGAACATAATGTAGTCAAATGATCACATCTAAAGCTTTAAATAGAAATCTGGACTCCTAACGGAGATATTCAAGTTTGAAAAGTGGTGCGTTAGAAAAGTCTTCATGTGTATGTGTCCTTTGAGCGAATCGATAATGTCCAGTGGGTATTTCCCAACAGTGTGTGTGGCTTGTGCACATGAAGAAATGTATGTGTCGTTTGAGCGAATCGATAATGCCCAATGGGTATTTCCCAACAGTGTGTGTGGCTTGTGCACATGAAGAAATGTATGTGTCGTTTGAGCGAATCGATAATGCCCAATGGGTATTTCCCAACAGTGTGTGTGGCTTGTGCACATGAAGAAATGTATGTGTCGTTTGAGCGAATCGATAATGCCCAATGGGTATTTCCCAACAGTGTGTGTGGCTTGTGCACATGAAGAAATGTTCTTCTGTAAATCAGTGCATTATTTGCAATAGACATAAACTTTTCTTTTGTTGATTTTCTACTACTACTACGACTACAACTACTGGATTGTTATTCGTCTTTTTTATTTACCTACCTGCTTGGATAAAAATTTAACCGGCACTAAGATAAGATCGTATTAACTCGCTGTTTAAAATCAACAAAAAAAGCAATGCACATATGACATTTAACTAAGGAATATATTCCTCTGCAGATGAACTTTTATTATTCAAATGATACACGTTTTGATAACAATAACGCCAAAAGTCTCAAGGGACCTTGAAAAGAAATAATTACCGTGTAAGAAACAATAAATAAACTCACGTTCGTGAAAACAACTAACTTTTGTAATTGTATTTCAAATTGATAATGTACATTATGTCACGTGACCTAATTTTTAGAAACAGCACCGACATTATATGGAGCCAGTTATTGCACAGATCAAGAAAGTGACGCAACTGGTAGCGTCCATCCAGTAAAGCCCTTCTGGGCGCAAGATTTACGTTTACGATCTTGACATTATCATTGAGCAGAAAAAACATGTGGTTACTGTACTATCTGACGTTATTTTCACATTGTTTGATTACATACATAATAATATATACTAAGCGTGAAAAAATATACACGTTTGCATGATACACATCAGGACCTTATGCTATGATCACTGATTGGTTTCATGTTTTCGCAAACACCCATTTACATATATACATGGCCTATATTTATCAGTATCTAATGAAAACATATGTGATAGCAGCTCCGACTGTGTTCTTCGGTTCTTCATTGTATTTTGCTTTACTCCGATGATTTCTTACTTTGGTGTGTGTATGTGCCTCTTTATAGACAAAAATGACGTCATACTGATTACAAATTCAGATGATATCGTACTGTTTATGAATTAAGATGATGTCGTCCGGGTATGAATTCAGATGATATCATACTGTTAATGAATTCAGATGATGTCGTCCGGTTACGAATTCAGATTACGGCGTATCGTTTATTAATTCAGATGATGTCGTTCCGATTATGAATTCAGATAATGTAGTACCGTTCATGAATTCAGATGATTTCGTACTGTTTATGAATTAATATTACGTTTAACCGTTTATGAATTCAGATGGGGTCGTTATTTATACAAATTATATAATATCGGACTGTTTATGAATTCATATGATATCGTACTGTATATGAATACAGATTATGTCGTGCCGTTTATGAATTCAGATGGTGTCGTACCGTATATGATTTCAGATAATGTCTTACCGTTTATGAATTCGGATGATGTCGTTCCATAGATGAATGCAAAGGATGCCATACCGTTTATGAAGATCAGATGACGTTGAACCGTATATGAATTCGATGATGTCATACCCTATATAAATTCAGATGATGTCGTATCATATAGGAATTTAGATAATGTCGCACCGTATATGAACTAAGATAATGTCGTGCCGTTTTTGACTCCATATTATGTCGTACCCTTTATGACTTCCGATGGTGTCGCAGAGTTTATGAATTCAGATGATGTCGTACAGTTTATGAAATCAGATGATCTCGTACCGTATTTGAAATAAAATAATGTCGTACCGTTTATGAATTCAGATGATGTCGTACCGTTTATGAATTCAGATGAAGTCATATCGTTTATGACTTCAGATGATGTCATACTGCGGTGTGCGCATGCGCCTATAAATGAAGAAACTGTTCCCGACTTATGTTTCTAATCATGACAGTCTTAATTGGAAACCACTTATTATACAGGTATGAACCGCTTGTTTTTGTACCGTCAACCCGAACATTCGACTGGGAACACAGAAGTTAGCTCCCTTGCTACACGATTCACACGAAAGAGGAATCATGGCGATATGACAGACTGCCAGCTTTACAACTTACTCTGCAACGCATCCGAACATGTTGGAGTTTATTCCAGCTGACAAGGAAAAGTTATCGTTTCATCCGCATCTTGAAATTCGAGCCTTCATTATACATTTCACCCGAGGTACATGAGCGTGTAATGAAGATGTTTACCGCATGCGCACTTGAAGAAAACTGTTTGGCGCCACCTGGATCGAAAGGTAGTGCAAGTTTGACTTTACTGGAAGATAACCAGCGGATTGCCATAGATATGACGAATCTGCTTTGAATATTTTGCTGAAGAATTGGTTTAACTTTGACCTGTCGAAGGTTTCCAGAAGAAACAATTATTTTAGACCGTATGACATAAACTTTAAGCCAAAGTTAAAATATGCCACGATGCAAATGACATTCGGGATAACGAATTGTAAATTATTTTCTTCGGAGTGTTATGTCATTTGTTTATTGAAATTATTGATGCTAGGCACTTCGGTTGTAACATTCAATGGAACCGTTTTGTATTCTGCCGAAAAACGTTTACAACAACGGAAACGTCTTTACGACTTTTACAGTCGCAGTCAATGGCATTGATTTCATATCATGTTTTTTTGTTAATGTATATAAGCAAATTCGTTAACAGCTGATTTTAAGACTTGTGTTCGTAATTCAGACAGTTGTTTCATTTACAATATAAAACAGCATTACAATATGTTGAAATGCATGATTAAAAAATTTACTCCTTGCAAGTTTTCAATAAGTGTCATGTATACAAACAAAAAGAACTATCGGAAAGAAACACTGAACTTTTAGTTTAAATGCGTTTTATCGGTTTTAAACAAAATGTGTTTCTTTAGACAAGAAAGCAAATAAATAAAGTGGAATATAACCGTCAATTAAAAGACGACACGAATAGTAGGTTTATTTATGAGCGCTTAATATCAACATCCGGTAAGAATGTTTACTTTCATATGAATTCACGACCGATGCTTTTTAAATGATAAAGGTATGCAGTTTTAAAGGGGCCTTTTCACAGATTTTGGCATTTTTTAACTTATTCATTAAATGCTTTATATCGATAAATGTAAACATTGGATCGTAAAAGCTCCAGTAAAAAATCAAGAATAAAATTAAAAAAACGAAAAGAACATTGCCCGGACCAGGTTTCGAACCAGTGACCCCTGGACTCCTGCCAGAGTCCTGAAGTAAAATTGCTTTAGCCTACTGAGCTATTCCGCCGAGTACACATGCCAAACGTATTTTATACATTATATAAGCAATCTTCGTAGTTTCACAAAATTTAACGACAAAAACAGAACTCTCCAAATTATTCAGTCGTTTCGCGTTGCAACGCTTTATAATTTTTAGGTTTTAAAATCGTCAAAAGATGCATATAATGGCTCTATTAGACCATGGTAAATGTTCAGTATTACTGTTTCCTCACAAATATCATAACTAAAACGAAAATTTGCGAATATGAAACAACTTTTTTTAATTTTGTCAATTTACCAAAGCGTGAAAAGATCCCTTTAACGGTAACGTTTCGTTAATTGCTTGTCGTGTAAACGTTTACGGGAAGATGTTAACTTGATAGTTTAACTAAGAACGTGCATCTTTGAATGGTAAACACAATTCTCTGTTTTCGAAAACAATTCAAACATGTCATGTAGGTTATTGTAGTCGTGGTTTGTTTTTGAGTCGTGTTTATAGAGATCGCGTGATAGAACTTTCCAACATGATGCAGTATAATGGAAGTTTTTACAACATTGTTTTGCTGATCAAAAAGGCGACGAAAACAGGTCAATATTGTAATTCATCAGAACTCAATACTTTCTTATAAAATATTTCCTTTTTATGTACTTGTCACATCGTTTGTGCAATAACATAAACAGAGACAAAGTCAATTTCAAATTTCTGTGCGTTTTATTCTATTTATTAAACTCAACACAACGTTTTTAAATGTTTGTAAAATTCAAGATAAAACGACAGCCAGAAATTACGACCTCTCCTATCCAGCTGTGGGCGTGATACTGACTTTATCATTACAAATATAAACAACGAAATATTTGATTGTTACGTGTGCCATTCTGATTGGCCATTTGTAAACTCTAAAAGTCATGTGTCGCACGTAGATATGACGTATGCAACGGACTCATAACGAATACATACGGAAATGACCGAATTTGACACACAAGGTAAGCATATGTTCGTGTCCGGTACTTATTGTCGTTTGATAACCCGAGGCTACTGAACACAATGTTGATCTAGGTGACTGCCTATTGAAGATTGTATTACATTTGGTTTATTGCGTTGATACAAATTTCGATTATTATATTTATTAAATAAATGCCAAAAATGTTCGTTACATTACATATTGTTCATAAAGTGTTCCTGAAGAGGAACACACAATCGTTTATTTATGAGTATTTTCCATACTAAATCGTCTGTTGACATTTTTCAACAAGAAATTAACCTCCCTGCAATGTCTGTTTTATGTCTATTCATATAATGCAAATCTTGAAATTGGAATCCACGGCTCAACAAAAAATATTTTCAAGACGGCAGATAGACACTATCAATTCAATCGATTATTTATTATTATAATTACAGACTAAAAACCTTTGAAGAAAAAGCAAAATATATAAAGACCAAATGTTAATTATAATGTTTTAATGATTCATAGTCATGTATTTATAAAATATGTGTGATGTATCTACTTTTTAACAATTACCCATGACTTATAAATAATATAGCATATTTGCTTTACAATAGAAAAACAATGGAACTTAAACCTTTCGTAATTTGCTAGAACACATGCTATAGTCTACTCAGCACGTAATCGGAATTACAAAGATGATATAATCTACATCGTGTTGAAACAAGACCTAGTACTGATCAGTAATACTTGTTTATCTGACATACTTATAACACAATATTAACAGGTGATGCAGTTTTCAGGTTAACAAAGCACTACACTTAAACAATTATATTTTAGTGAACTAATACGAATTGAAATTGTGCCATGTACATTGAAATTTATTTGCAAAGTATTTATTTGATTGTGTTCGACATGTTGGGATTCGAGACATCTGTCTTGACATAATATATACTTGCGTATTGCATTGATTCATAATTATTGCGACGCGAAACGATTGAATAATTTGGAAAGTTTTGTTGTTGTTTTATTTTGGGATACTACGAGGATTGATTATATAGGTAAAAAATACATCCGCTCTAAGCATGAGCATAGATGGTCGAGTGGTCTTAGGCGGGAGACTTTTTACTCCAGGACACCAGGGTTCAGTGGTTCGAGCCCTGTTGAGGGTTACTTTTTTTCCTTTTTTAAAATTGTATTCTTGTTTTTTTACTGGAGATTTTTAGTTCAAATGTTTAAATTTATCAATATAAAGCAGTTAATGACAAGCTTCAATACATGCCAAAATCTGTTGGACGGCCCGTTTAATAGCTAGGACAGGTAATCGCTGCGTGCATTTCAGTTTGACATGAACTATAGCGTCTGCATGACTAACTGTGCTCTGTATATTACGTTGTTCTTTCGTTCATTATCATTCCCTTTCAAATTATCAGTTTTGATACTTAAAATGGTGATATAACATCAACTAGCGTCCATAAATTAGGAAGAAAAATAATACATTTAGGTATCTTGTCACTGTCCGTGCATGTAGTAATAGATTAACATACAAACTATGCAACTCCGAATCACCGATCTAAGCCGTTCATGTTGATGTTTGTTTCGTAAAGATAGCGGATATCGGTTTAAAACCCTTAAAGCCACTATAAAGGTGACGATCCGTAATAATTTACCGTTTTTTAAATATCTTTTCCTTATTTTATTTATAAAGGTTATTAAAAAACAATATATATATGCTATTGGACATTACCATAAAAATATGAGCAATACAACTTGTTTTGAGCTCAAAATACAGTGTCCTCCAAGTCAATCGTGTTTACAAACAATCAGTTTATTTACATCGCTGTTTACTAAATCATGCCGAGCGATTCCGGCCGATTTTCCGGCAACAAATTTTGGAATCCGGGTCGTTTCGCCCTAAATCCCGTTCGCCCCCGAGTCGTTTCGCCCCCCGAGTCGTTTCGCCCTGGGTCGTTTCGCCCTTATTCCTGGGTCGTTTCGCCCTTATTTTTATACGTATAGCGATATTAAAGGATTTATCTTAGGCTTGTCAGAAGCTGAATGGGATATTGTTTAATACAGTATTATATTATCTTAATTACTGTTTATTTTGTCTTTTGAAATAAAACAAAGTACAAAGTTATTTATATTGCATATATATTGATAGCTCTAATATGAATAATAAGAATACACATGTATAAACAAAACATTCAATACAATGTCGAAGCACACATACACAATAATTTGACATACATTTTATTTTATCTAACATAAAACAACTGAGAAAATCACATTGAAATACAGATTTCATTTTATATTTATTAATGAACAAAACATTCAATCCAGTGTCGAAGCACACATACACACTAATTTGACATACATCTTATTTTACCTAACATAAAACAACTTAGCAAATCACATCAAAATTACATTGAACACAATGTGGTAGAATACACACACAATCAGTTGATATAAACTTTGTATTTTACAACAGTTTTTTTTAGTTTTGCTTATTTTAATGTCCGTAACAGACTTCATCGTCTGTTTGATAACACTATCCACTTCACTCCCCAGACAATCCGACAACTAAGTATGCCGTCATGTTGTCGGACGGCCCGTACAATCTGGACACGGACTTTAAGAAATGTGTTGTGGTTACTCCATTCCCCATGTATTGGTCCCACAGGGATTGTATCTTTTCCTCCAACTTGGTGCATTTGGTTGCGACATCACGATCCAGGTCGTCGGCAGCTACTGTGATAGCGACGATCTCTGCCTCAGTCATCAAGGTTGGTACAAGAACGTAGATGGAGCAGCCACCATATCTAACGGTAGTATTCAGCTTGTGGTGCCAACCTGAAATAAGGTGATACTCCTTGGCTGATATACCTAAACAGAAGACCCTGATATACACTGATAAGACCCGGTTTTCCATATGCACTACGCATTTTGAAAGTCTATGTAGAGCTCTATTTCCGCGTTCATGTTTTTTTTTATTATTTGTATTCTAATTTCTATTTAATTGTTATATTTTTTGTATAAGCTTATATTTTTACTTTAAATGAGCTATGAAAGATATTGAAAACAGCTGTCTCCTAATCAGTAACAATACCGTATTTCTCACCACTAAAATTACAATAAACAGATAATCTGTCAGTCATTCAGAGCTGATGAGGGTACTGATTATCGAGGAGTAGATAAGGCTATTACTGATAGGGGTTGTATAGAGATAAGGCTGTAGTATGGAATACTTAAATAAATAATTTTTTTAATTTGTTAATGCTTTACAATTTAATATTTAAATAATTAATGTATAACCGTAACTCAACAAATTTTAAAAATGTTGGTAAATTTTATTAAAGTATTAAATAAATAAACATTTGATTTTTGTAAAAATTGTATGATTGAGAATTATTGTAAAATTAATCATTTTTTCGTACAACCAAATACATGTAGGTATAAAAAACATATGCGCGGTTTACGTTTTTTCCTATAATTGTGTGCGCAATAAGTTTTCCATACGTAACGGGATCTTCGTTAATTGTTTTATGACAAATTATTAACTTTTTAATAATTAATAGTTATTAATTAATATGTGCATGCATTATTTCTTTGTTTATTGATTATATTTTCTATTTACTATTTGTTCATGTATTAAATATTTCTACAACTTCATAAATTTCAAGCATGATTTGAACTTCCAAATTGAAAATGTGTTTACAAAATGAGTATTGCTTTGAAAAACCGGGTCTTAACGCAAGTGCGTGAACTTCTATCTTTAAAAAAAATATATATAGATGTAAATCTCATTGTGTACTTATTGTAAAGCTTTGTTAATGTGTGTAAATATTGAAATAAATATTAAAAGAAAAGTATGTAGTATATATCAAAATAATAACAGTTTTACGAATTGCGTTAAGACCCGGTTTCCATATGCACTACGCATTTTGTAAGCATATTTTCCATTTTAAAGTCACATCATACATTTAATTCATGAAGATGTTACAATCTTTAATACATGAACTAATAATAAAGAGAAGATAGAATCAATAAACAAATAAACATAAAGATGTAAAGGAAAATTACAGTAACCAAATATCTTTCAGAGAATAAAATGGGCTGTTTACATCACCGACTTATTTAATTATTTACATCTTTTATACGTCAAAGAGTGTCAGCGCTTAAAGCTAATTGAAGTTGAAATATGGTAGAAATAATATTTGTTAATACCGCAAATCGAAGAATGGACAGGATTATTAATTATTAAACTATGGAAATTTTATTACATATAAAATTTTATGACAAACAGCGTATTTTATAACAACGACAACATGCAGACAAATAGCGCCGACACGAAATATCTTTGATTGGTCGGCACATGACATTGTGTATCACGTGAGCAAGTGAAAGGTGAAGAGGCCAGACATTCAAAACAAAAATGGCGTCAATTGCAAAGAGAAAGCGTACACTTTCGATTGAAGAAAAATCGAAACGCAGAAAGGATGCGAAAACATCGTATAATCTTGGCCGCATTACTATTGGAAGTGAAATTGTAAGGTGGAGAGACTTTCAAAGGCAGCACAAATTTCGATCGAACGAGGAAACCGCCCGTTTTCTTTTAGATCAGTGAGTAGCCTACGAGTACGAATAAAAATAGTGACTAGTGTTGTTTACTTTTCTATTATTCTTGTTTTAGGTGAAGAAATGTTATTTCCATGTATTTGTTCGTATATATTACATTTTATTAGATAGTTTGAATATATACAGCGAACAAAGAATAACGATGATAATCTTCCAAACCATTTTGTTGCATACTGTGTGCAATTTTCATTTATTCTATACAACATGTGTTGCAAGAATTTTCATGTTTGTCATAATGTTTGTTTTCAGTATTTCCAGCTGTGGGAAGAAAGTAGAACAGAAAGCTAAAACAAGCACTCTATTCAAAACAAGACCATCTGTTTTTGAACCTCCAGTATCTGGAATATCTTCCATTTCCAGTGAAGCAGAGAGGCAAGATAAAACTTACTTAGATTGCTTATGAATTTTAACCCTTTGCATACTGGGAAATTTGTTGTCTGCTAAAATGTCGTCTGCTGAATTTCTAAAATAAGCATTTTCTTCGATTTGTTTTTCAAAGAATACTATCAGAATAGCAAACAGTTTGGATCCAGATGAGACGCCACATTTTGTGGCGTCTCATCTGGATCCAAACTGTTTGCAAAGGCCTTCAGAATTCAGTTCCCGCAATGAAAGAGTTAATTTCCTTGTGAATGTTTGATTGAACAAAAAAGCATGTGCATCAAATCAAGCAGAATAATAAATCATATTTTTTGTTTAACGGTTAATTTTTTTTATTTAAAGTACATCTCTTTTCTTGCTTTAATTATTTAGATTTTTTAAAATTAATATTTCATTGATTTTTCTTTATTTTGGGAATAGAGCCCGGGCCTATTGAATTGGGAAAATGTTTCCTGACTTGGGAAATCATGAGATTGATTGTGAGATTTTGAAAACAAATGTATAATAAAGGGAATGTATTTGCCTAATTCAATATTGACTAAAACCTTAAACATTACATATTTAACAAATGTATACAAACATGTATAATATATTATACATTATATATATATTATAGGCTTTTCCTGCAGAACTTAAGTTCCAGATTCGATAAAATGATAAATGAATTTTTAGGTTTAATGCCGATTTTTTTTCAGACCAGATGATGTTAACCAAAAGTATGAGGAAGCAGCATTTGAAGAAGAGGCATTTGGAAAAGATGGTTGTGATGATGATGCTTATGCAGAAGAAGAGTCTGCAGATGATGACCCTTGTCCTGGCATTCAAAGGCTAAAGACTGAGGCACACAGTGTGCACTTGATAGGTTCCGCTGTCTGTTTTGCATATGTCTCGGCAATCTTGTCTCTAGCCCGTATTAAAGTGATGTCCTGTTCAGTGACAGGATGCACAGATCCAACCAATATCTGTGTCACAGATTATTTCATTGGATCAGCGTTGTATCTCAAATGGGTAAGATAAAAATCAATCATGCATTAAAGAAGGATTACAGATATAAAAAGAAAAAAGTCATTGCTAGCTACATGTTGTAAATTTATTACAACCTTCAATGCTATATGCATCTGTACAGCAAAAAAAGTGAGTCCCTGTAACTATTCAGAAATCAGACTTGTTATGCCCCCCCTTCAAATAAGAAGGGATGTATTGTTTTGCACATGTTTGTCCGTTATTTGGTCTGTCCACCAAATGGTTTTCGGATGATAACTCAAGAATGCTTAGGCCTAGGATCATGAAAGTTCATAGGAACATTGATCATTGCTGGCATATGACCCCTATTGATGTTCAGTTCACTAGGTCATAGGTAAAGGTCACAGTGCCTCGAAACAGTCAAATGGTTTCCGGATGATAGCTCAAGAACGCTTAGTCCTAGAATCATGAAACTTCATAGGTACATTGATTATGAACTGGCAGATGACCCCTATTGATTTTCAGGTCACTAGGTCAAAGGTCAAGGTGACCTGGAGCAATAAAATGGTTTCTAACATTCACACAATTGCTGCCACTACAACTGACAGCCCATTTGGGGACATGGGTGTTTTACTAACTGCCCTTGTCATAAATCTATAACTTTAGCTGAATATAGATTGTATCTCCTAAAAAATGTTCCTTTAATGTGCAATTTCTTTTACACCAGCTGTGTTATTTTAAGTTATAATGTAATGACAATTTTTCTCAGGTGTGTGGCGGTGGCCATATACTAAACCGCTGGTGTGCTCAGCCTGTGTTGAACCGGAGGCTACATGGTGGGGACCTGATGTTTGCACTATCAACCTTAACATCCGGTAATAACTTTGGAAAGCTTGCTTTATGGGCAAAGCATATGAACTTTAAAATAATGTCCAGCACATCATTTCACAAAATACAGCGCACATACCTGATTTCTACTGTTGACGAATATTGGGAGAAGCAGCAGAGAGAGGTTCTAAGCAGCTTTGAAGGCCACAAGTTGATTGTAATGGGTAAGAAAGTTGATTATCATAGGTTAAAAATAGCGCTTTGATGTGTTTCTACCCTGTTCAGAGGAAGGGCAAATTAACTAATAGGATATCAGCGTTTAGTTTTCTTGGTATCTTTTCCATTATGAACTTAACTTTCATTAAATGTATTTTATATTATTCACAACATTTGCATTGTTTTGGCGTTTCTTGAAATTTAAGAATGCTGGAATTTTTAAGTGTTTGATCATTGATAACATTATTGTTTATTCTATTTGAAATTTTAAGGTTTTTGTGTTGATAAATTATATATTGTGGAATAACATCAGTACAACATTTTTTTTAATTTAGGAGACGGACGGAATGATTCTCCAGGCCATTCTGCTCAGTATTGTTCATACACCATGATGGAATATGACAGCAAAAAATTTTTAACCTTAAGAACACTGGACAAAAGATCAACAGACCGAAAATCAACAAACATGGAGAAAGTTGGACTCGAACAGGCCATCCAGGAATTGACTGACAATAACATTGCAGTTGAGGAAGTTGTGACAGATGCCCATCTAGGAATCGGCTCAATTATGAGTAAGTGTATCACTGATAAGAGTTGTCAAAAAGTCTTGACCTTTTTAGCTATGGAAAGGCGATACATGTATCATATGCCAAACTTCTCAACACAATTTCAACAGCTTTAAAAATAATGCACTTGATTTGTGTTTTTATGCACCCCCCCCCCCCCCCAGGGCTCGACATTAAAGGTAGTCCGACTGTCCGGGACATCCAAATTGTTAGTCCGGACAAGTAAATAAAGAAATTTGCTAGTCCGACAGGACAAGTGGTCATTATAATTGTATAACTTAGAAAAAATGCCTTTAAAGCCATTATTTCTGTGGAGATATCACTCAACTTTTCCGAGTATATTTTGTATACGTTTAATCGTTGAAGCCCGAGATATTCCGATAGATCCATGTGATCAGGGCCCTCACACTACTTTAGGGGAAGGGGTCCGCAGCCCTAAGGAGGGGAAATTTTCGCAGCGTTTCCCTTTTTGGGGGATTTTTTTACTTACTCTCTCATTATTTCATGTGTACATGTTTGCACTATATTCAATGCATTTTTCATAATTTACTATGTTTGAAAAGATTAAATTGAAATAGAATTGAGATATAATAATCATGAGACACATCTTTCTATTAAAAAAAAAAATATTTTTTTTTAGGGGGAATTTTTTCCCCCAAAAGGGAAAAAAAAGTATACTTTTCAAGTGGGGGACTGCCACCGAAATTCGGCGGCAGATTTGATAGATTGAGGGCCCTGGTGATACATGTACTTCACTGTACTGTTCACAAGGGAAGCAACCCTTTACATTTTTTTCTTTGCCAAGATAACAAGAATATTCTCCCTTGTAAAGAATATGCATTTTACGACACCGGTACACACCGGTCTTACAGACAATTAACGTAGTGACGTCCTCCCTATATAAAGAATGATTTATTTATTTTTTAATATCAGTTAAGTACTGTACATATACATCACTTTTAACATTTTCTGTTTGATGTTGGCAACACACAAGTTTTTGTCGGCTATTATGGCTTTGTATAATGTTTAAAAATCAATAATCTCGAGTTTTCCTGTTATTATAGTCAGTTCTTTTTGTATTGAAATTGCCTACAATTATGTTTACATGTAATTTGAACGATTCAAGTCTTTATGATTTGAGCATTTTGTATTATTTCATTATTTTGCAAAGTACTGAGCAGAATAAAGATATAATGGTCAGGACAAGTTGCTTTTTGGTCAGGACAAGTGAAATTATGGTCTACTTGTGGCTTCAAAAGTTAATGTCGAGCCCTGCCCCCCCCCCCCCCCCCCCCCCCCCCCTTGAAGAAGAGGGGGTATATTGTTTTGCACATGTCGGTCAGTCCGTCGGTAGGTTCGTCCACCATATGGTTTCCGGATGATTACCCAAGAACGTGTAGGCCTAGGATCATGAACCTTCATAGGTACATTGATCATGCCTGGCAGATGACCCCTATTGATTTTCAGGTCACTAGATCAAAAGTCAAGGTCACAGTGACTCAAAACAGTAAAATGGTTTCCGGATGATACCTCAAGAATGCTTATTATATGCTTATGTTTATTTTATTGCCTCAGTAAATAGGTATCCATATTACAGTTTATATTGTTGAAATGCATTGATACAATAGTACAAAAGGTGTAATGCATTAAACATTGTGTTGTGTGCTATAGTTATGCAACTTAATTGAAAGCCACTTATATTTGTTACACTTTTTTGTTTTCTTTTGTAGAAAAAAAGGACCCAGAAATCAAGCATTCACATGATATTTGGCATGCTGCCAAAAACCTTGGTAAACGTCTTGGAAAGGTAAAAAATCTAATTTATTTACCTTTGTTTGCTTTCATTTTCATTATAGATCAAATATTTGAGAAACCGTTGACAACAAGTAGAAATAAGACAACATGCGGTACTCGATTAACAATTTTATTCAAAATTATAGTGTTTGTAAATTTATTTGGAGTTTTAACTGACATGTAATTAAATGTGTTTTTATTCTTTCGTTATTTTCAGATTGTGAAGAAGAAAGCAAACCAAATTTTAATACCATGGCTGAAGGACATTGTAAACCACTTCTGGTTTGCCTGCAGCAAGGCTGACTCCTATGAAGAATTTCTGGTATGTAATATTTGTGTGGGTGCTTTTTTTTCCATGTAGTGCATCTTGTCCAAGTGTCCTGTGAGTCTTTCACTATTCTCTCTTATCTTCTCCTACACTTATGATGTTAATTCCCCCATCAAATGTTCATACCCCACCCCCTGAATAGGAGGGGTATATTGTTTTTCTCGATGTCGGTCGGTCTGTTTATCAGTCAGTAGACCAGTTTGTTTCCGATATACAACTAGAAGACCCATATTTCAGTTGCTAAGTCTCACTGATATGATAAGGTTTACTCGTTTGGTTAGTTAAACTAAAACTGAGTTAAGGCACTTTTTGGAGGGCATCAGTGCGACTAAGGAGGCCTTGCTACAACAGTGTAACATTTTGTTTATATTTACATAATAAAGCAATAATTGGGGGAAATTATTATCTGATACTGAACTACAGTGACATCTCTTGTGTCATTAGAGTTGTGTATATTTCTGAAGAAGGTAAATTCAAAGCATATCAGTGACAATAAACTTATTGATAGTGTCATGCCATCAAAAGTTTCATATTAAATACTTATAAATCAGAATCTAGCTGATACATTCTTATACTTGTTTTTATAAAAAGTCACCTTTGTTTTTTCTAGAGCATATGGCGCGGAGTTTTACATCACATCACAAACAAGCACGAATAGATCCTGTCTCAAGGAACTGGAATAAATGTAGCAACCCCAGCTAATTTTTCATCAACATCTGTTTTTAAAGGCAATTGCATATTTGAAAAGAGCTCTTTAAGAGCTTTTCAGAACAGTTTTTCTTTTTAAAATATCTTAAAAAATAAAAAAGTTATGGGAATTTGAATATTGCTAAAATGCGCACAAATTCTGAATTTTCTCCCTATATAAAGTGAACAAGGAAGCGCGACATTCGCGGCACCGGAAATTCAAGTTCATACATTTTTACATAGTAAAATTGGCATAACTTTTTTATTTTTAGAGATATCTTCATGAAATTTGGAACATTTGTAGATCAATGTATACTCTGTTTATTAAAGTATGATAAACACTTTTAGTTATTAATACACACATGGTAATGATCAACACATTTAGGAAGCATATACATAATTTTATTAGAGACATAATTTTATTAGAGACATTATCTTTTTTTCGAAAGGCATCAGGCTAAAATATCTACAATTAACACATTTATTCACTCAAAAGCTATATTGGAATTACTTAAAATGGAAACCGGTTTTTAAAAGCAAATTTAACTAATTTAGTCTTAACTCTCTAATCAAATTTTCACAGGTGTTTGGGGGGGGGGGGGCGGAATGTCTTTTCATCGTTTTGGGACGGGGTCATGCACACATTCTATAACTTTCTAATCCTTGAAATAAATCAATGAATATTTCTTATATATGTTATATATGTTGTCTTTTGTTGGTGCCTCTTTCACATTCCATAACCATTCAAAATTCAAACAGTCGGGCACAAATCCAGCAGAAATTAGGAATTGTTTCTGAACCGTCTGAATGTCTTCTCGTAGAGGCCATTTGTACTGGCCAAGTTTTCTGGTGGTAGTCATGAATTTAACCACAAAGTTTTCTTTATCTTTAACTTCAAAATCCATACCAGGATACCAAGCATCCTGGTATGCAATTGCAACATATGCATTACAATTTAAAATTCTGCATTTAGATTCATCAAGTCTTTCACATTTTTTCACCGGGCACTTTTCTTTAAATTGACAAGTTTTTTTTCTGGTCACATGTTCTTGAAACTTTGGTTTTGACATATTTTTCTGTTGATGCTTTGAATGAAGGGTTAAGATGACACAGTAAATTGAACAACACAGTTGAAATTTCCCCATTTTTTCTATAAAAGTATTTATTTCAAGAATGGGTCCATTCTTCTGCCTGTTTATAGGCTACAAGGTTTCTGCCTTCTTCTAAAGAGAGGTTGTTATACCATTTTCATGACAGAATGGTCCTGGGTAGTCTGCCATTGACTTCCTAGATCTACTGAAAAAAAGGAAAGAAAAGTCAGACCTACATCATCAGTACATGTATAAATCATGTTAATATGCAACTTTTACAGTGCAAAAACATTCTCACAGGCCAGTGGGGATATGCACATTTGGACAATTTCTACAACGTCGGGGCAAATTTATCGATTTAATCATGTCAACGATTGTTTAGATACTTAAGAAAACTTATTTTCATACATATAATTTACGGATAAAAACACCTTTGAGGGCATTTCATAACAATAACACGGGGTTGGTTTTCCTACGATTCGATCGCACGAGCAAGTGCCCGTCCTTACATCGAAATTACATATTTGCACTGAAATAAATAATTAATCGAGTCAAAATCAAGGTTTCTAGAACTCACCTTTGTATTTAGAATAAAGTTGAACCACATGAAGATGTTTTCTATCGGTAACATGCTCAAAATCGTCGATAGAAAAACGTGTTTTCGATGCGTAATCAGTTAATCAAAATGGCGGTCAAAGGTGAAAAGCGAGGTCGCCGGGTGACCGGAGTAAATTTGAATAAATTACTACGTTCGGCTTAAAATGCGGGAGGGTTCCTATTGTTTCCGACAAAAGATTTTTATATCAAATTAAACTTCAGAACATTCCCTACAATATGATATATGATGCATAGTTCGGAAATCAGTACTTTTTGTAAAAAATCGGCGACACTTTAGAGGACTATATCTTCGGTTCGGATGAACTTAAAAATTTGCATCAAAGTCATGAATGGAGGTCGTGAACTTTTCTAAATGGATTCGTCCATCTCATTAATATTCATAAAGTTTAAGTCACCCGCGAATAGGAACAAAGAGTACATGTGCCACGCGCCGAGTGCATGAAAGTTGATAATCACGCGCAACAGCGAAAAACCATAATATTTATTGTTTATTAACAGATAAAACTGGGTTATAGTGGGTAAAATACAAAAGTAAAACATGCATTTTGTAGAGAATTTTATTAGCTTTAAAATGAGACCAATTATAAAAATATGCATCTGCAAATGTAATTTTAATCCCCAAAATGCCACAGGCGGTGTAGACTTTTCACAGTTTTCCAGATAAAATGTGGGATTATCGGAGATTAGCTGGGGTTGCTAATAAATGGGTGTCTTCATGATCCTTTAGATGAAAACGAAGTGCGTGAAAAACCCTGGCTTTCAACTTCAGACCATGCAAGAGTTTTACAAGACCTGAGTGCTGTGATCCTGGACAAGAGATTCTTGAGCAAAGTGTCATATTACCTGAATTACAGGTAATTTGTTTATGTTAGTTTTTCAATATATTTTTTTGTATTTTTAACTTTATGTGATGCTCATCAGGAATTCAATAAAGCCAACATGGAAACATTTTCAAAAGTTTATAATTGTGTCCTATTATTTCAGAACCACTGCTGACATAGAAGTGTTCCACCAGTTAATTTTGATGTACTGTGCAAAGAGGTTTGCATATACACCGCCTGTGTACAGAATCCGCAACCTATTGGCAGCTATCGACCACAACTACCACAGCAACAGACCTCTGAAAACCAACAAAGATGGAGAAATAAGGTTAACTGGTTTATATTTAATTATAGCTTTTTATGTCTGTTTAGATGTAACATAATGCAGATGTAAATATGTCAACAAGTCAAGAATATATAGTTCTAGTTTTGTCCGTCTCTCTCTTCCCCATAAAACTACTAAACATGTTTACTTCAAATTTCATTGTTGAATAGTAGATGATACTTTGTTTTGTATTTATTCCCTTTTGTTATATTTTCTTATCCCTTTCTTTTCCAAACCTCCGGAACACTCATTGATTTTCTATGAAACTATAGAAAAAAGAGTTTTTGAACCTTGTTGGAAATAATATGCACATTGTATATCAATATGCCCCTTTCATTGCATTTAATTATAGCAGCAGTAAACAAACATTTTGTGTTATTTTGAATAACCTAAAACTGATATCATACTATCAAATTATACTCATTTATCAGTCACTGTAGTTGCACAATGCATTATGAAACAATAAAGATATAATACAGGCAATAAGTACTAAACCTGTTAGTTATTTAAACCAGTATTATCTGTTGAACATAAAATATTGACCATAAGTACTTCATTCCTTTTGCAATATTTGATTATTCAAGAAATTAAATGAGTTTTTTCACTCATTTAATTTTAAATTAATTCAGTAAATTATTTTGTAGAATAATTATGATTTTATGTATTTACACAAATACTCTTTTTTTTGCCCTGATGGCGGATATTTGTGAAAAAGCCTATTGGGGGAAAATAGGTCATCTGTGTCAGTTTCATGCAATAATATTGTTAATACAAATTAGTTAGTTGTCATATTATTTTTTGGTAATACATTCTTTTTTTGTTGTTAACACAGGTATCAAAGATGCTACAACAAAAAAAGCAAGCGCTGGTCAGTCTTTCCAGAGAAAGTAGCCAAGACCTATGGCTACGTTCCAGAGATTGCAGAAATGCTGTACAAAAAACGGATTAAGGATAAAGAAGGAATGGGCAAAAAAATGGTCTTGGAAGAAGGTGATCCAAGAAGACTGGCAAAACACTTGGCCCCAGAATCCCCTCCATCTACCTCAGCAATTGTTCAGGCCAAACAGACCAGGTTCAAGAGAAAATGAAATTGAACTGAAAAAGAAGTACTTGGTACTTTAATTGTTTGAACAGAGCAACAATAATGTTGATATTAGATGTATTGTTTATGATCAATTCTCAATAACATTGATGTCACATGCATTGTCTTTCTGATTTACATTGAGTATGATGTGAGTGAAAAAGTGTATATTTAATAGATTTAAGCACCACCTTTTTATGCCTTCAGATCGAATGATCGGGGTATAATGTTTTTGGCCTGTCTTTCATCATGGTATGTGTGTGTCTGTCTGTCATTGTACGTGTGTGTCTGTCATTGTATGTGTGTGTCTGTCCCTAATTTTTATGCCCCCCTTCGAAGAAGAGGGGGTATATTGCTTTGCTCATGTCGGTCGGTCAGTCGGTCCGTCCACCAGGTGGTTGTCAGACGATAACTCAAGAACGCTTGAGCCTAGGATCATGAAACTTCATAGGTACATTGATCATGACTCGCAAATGACCCCTATCGACTTTGAGGTCACTAGGTCAAAGGTCACGGTGACCCAAAATAGTAAAATGGTTTCCAGATGATAACTCAAGAACGCTTAGGCCTAGGATCATGAAACTTGATAGGTAGATTGATCATGACTCGCAGAGGACCTCTATTGATTTTCAGGTCACTAGGTCAAAGGTCAAGGTCACAGTGACCCAAAATAGTAAAATGGTTTCCGGATGATAACTCAAGAACGCTTAGGCATAGGATCATGAAACTTGATAGGTAGATTGATCAGGACTCGCAGATGACCCCTATTGATTTTCAGGTCACTAGGTCAAAGGTCAAGGTCACGGTGACAAAAAACATATTCACACAATGGCTCTCACTACAACGGAGAGCCCATATGGGGGGCATGCATGTTTTACAAACAGCCCTTGTTAAACTTTGCCATAACTTTTGCAATATTGATGATAGCAACTTGATATTTGGCATGCGTGTCTATCTCGTATAGCTGCATATTTCGAGTGGTGAAAGGTCAAGGTCATCCTGCAAGGTCAAAGATCAATGTAGAATATATGGGTGGGGGCGTTGTGTTTCACAAACACAGCTCTTGTTGAAATATATAATATTCTCAAGTTTGAAATTTCATTCTTGTTGTTAAAAATCTATTTATCTGAAATCATAAAAAATATTTAGTCTTACTTGGATTGCTTGTTCAGGCAGGTATCCATCAATGATTTTTACATGGTTATGGCCATTTTTTGACTTGGACTTTTCATTGTGAACGTTTAAGCCAAGGTCCCTGTCTAGGCAACTTTAAAGTTCTTTGGTTCACATTATGTTATCCACACAAGGGAACACATTTGTCAAGGCTAGGTAACCCTACAATTAATGGTCGCTACTTTTTTATCTAACACTGGAAAAAGTGGAAGACGCTGGGAGTAGAAGGCTGTTTTAAAGTTGGTGGCAACCTTGATTAATTGTTGATGTAAGGAGTCCCTATTAGTTATTGATTTGATGAAATGGTGTCAAATGATGATGTACTTTCAGTGCATTTTTGTGTTTGAGTTAAGGGGTTTCAAGACCAGAGGATAAATTATTTTGTGAATAAGGTTCATTGCGAAAGGCATATGGTATTGGAAGAAGCCAGGGCCAGTCATATCAAACATCCTACAACATTGGCACCATGCGATGCAATTTTCAAAGTGCCATAAATATGTAACCGTCACATTTATAATTACTTTTGTTGCACATTTTCAAATTAGCTGTCAAATATCCTTTATATTTGAAACAAACAGATCAAAATAACTTATATTTTAATATTTCAAAATTCAATCGTAAGTTAACCTTGTAGTACTGTCTTTGATTAGACAGACCCCCAGATTAGCAATAGCTCGGGTGAGTTGTGAATGATATTCATTGGTGTAATGATTTAATATGTTATTAAATATTTCTGCTTGTAATTGACATGATATACAGTAATTATTTTGTTCTAAAAACAACTCCTATTTTATCATTTATGTTAGCCTTTATTGTTGTTGCTTGCTGACTGAATACAGAATTAATTGCAATGTATATTTTGCAACCATTGTCTTTTGGTTTCTGTGGAAATGTGTTTATTTTTTTTTACATAATTTCATTCAAAATATAAGTAAAAAAACGAAGTTCAAACATAGTTACATAGACCATGGATATCAATTAACATTTTGAACACATGAGCCAAACTTTTTGTAAAGATGATAAAATATTTTTTCTAAAAACATTTGAGCGCATTACAAATTTTATGGGCAAAGGCTACTCAGCTCGAGGTAATATTTATATCCTTGTAGTAGACATTATAAAAAAATAACATACATGTTACCTTTGTTGTAATTTTGTCAAACATTCATCTTGACTTTATATGCTCTTAGCATTGAATCTTTGTATGCAGCGTTCCAAACAAAACTAGATAAAATTACTTAAATAAGTCAGAAGCAATTGCAAAGCAGTTTGATACTTGAATTTTCTGTCTTAAGTTACTGAAATTGCATGTTATTTGTAATGACTGTGCATATATACTTATGTAGTGGTTAACATGTTGATATTCTTACTGCCAATAAAAATAAACTTTTCTATATGCTGTTTTTTCATTTAATGCATAAAATACTCTATAACAAATATCATATACATGCATCATATGTGTCGCGTTTTGAGAAAACTGGACAAAATGCCTGTGTGTAAAGTGTTGTCCCAGATTAGCCTGTGCAGTCTACACAGGCTAATCGTGGAAGACACTTTAACCCTAAACAAGATTTTTGGTAAGAAAGGACTTCCTTTAAACGAAAAATACCATAAAAGCGGAGTGTTTTTCCAGATTAGCCTATGCCGACTGCACAGGCTAATATGGGACGATACCTTACGCACATGCATTATGCCCAGTTTTCTCAGAATGCGACGCATATATAAATTGTTCTATGCAGAAATGTTTATCAATTACATAAAAGTTAACACAGTTTGAACAAACTGCTAACAATACAACATACATGGACTTATTCACACAGAAAATAGTGTAACTAATTAAATTACAAACAAGTAAAATGGATATACGAAATAAACAAGGAATGTTTGTGAAACATGTCTTCCCCCTAAAATGTCCATACAGCTGTTATATGTTATGTGTTATAAAACTGAAAGGCTAAAATATGACTTTGACCTCTGAACAGAACTAGTTACATGCAACTTCCATACCAAAGTTGAGATTTATCACTAAGACACACACTAAGACACAATACATATATATATTGAAATTAAAATATGACTTTCACCTTTGGTGTATCAACACAAATGGATACTTTTGTCTTGTCATAAACAAAAATTATACAAAATGTGAAGACGGAAAGTCAAACAGAACTTTGCAATATCACTCATACAAGGGTGTCATATATCATGTCGATAAACACCGTTATACACATTAACAATACAATTTTTCTTGACCTTGAAGGTATCAACGCCAAAATCAATATGGGTCTTATTGATGAATGCAACACCTATACAAATTATGAAGTGGGACAACAGAACTAATGACCACACTTGGACAAGGCTGTCACAGAAAGTTATTTAAATGAACCTGTGACCTTAACTTATGAGGTATCAATGCCAATATCAGTGTCTTGTTCCAGCGGTATAATACAACTACACCAAATTCAATAATTAAGTTGCAATAAGAATTTTGGTTTACAACAAAAGAGACTGACCGACATGAAAGCTTAATGGACCAATTTCTTACATAGTTTGCAAGTTTACAATCTTACCAGAGACAGTAAGTCAACTTAAATAAACATAAAATAAAAATACTTTGACTCAGTGCGGGAACCGAATTTTGAAGGCCTTTGCAAACAGTTTAGATACAGATGAGATGACACAGAACGTGGCGTCTCATCAGGATCCAAACTGTTTGCTATGCTGACAGTATTCTTTAAAAAAAATCAATGAAAATGCTAATTTTAGAAATTCAGCAGACGACATTTTAGCAGACCACAAATTTCCCAGGATGTAAAGGGTTAACATTATAACATTGGGAGACAAATGTACAACACAGAAAATTTGTATTAATTTTATAATTTACCAAAAATCACTATTATTAATACTTTATTATATTGTTTTATTCAAAATGATAATGTTTCATAAATAAAAAGTTGATGATTTGTTGTTTTGCAATACATGACAGGGCTTTTTTTCTTGATTTGGGGAAAGGGCATGGACTTCAATTTTGGGGAAATTTTTTTCAACAAAAATGAAAAAGGGGAACACATTTCCCAAAGTAAGCATATTATTTGGGGTAAAACGCATGATTTTTTAAAGAAATTCCCTTAGGGAAGGGGCCTTTATAAGGCCCTTGTTACAGAAGGAAAACAAGCCCTGCATGACCATAATTCAAGCTGATGCCTTTCAAAGCTGTAGGGTTAATGCCACACCTTTTCAAACAAGACGGGCAGGAACAAAACCCACATAAATTTGAAAGGGGTTAGGGTACTTGTCTCTGATCGCCAAAACACAGCATGATGGAATCACTCTTCTGTTGCCTACTCCAAGCCTTCCATGTGCCAACAGTATATATTGTCTGTAGGCAGCATGTCTGCTGGCCTTGTGCGGTGTCCTCTTCATCAGCATCATCCAGCAGAAGAATGTCCCTTCGCTGCAGTCTCGCGAGTCTCAGTACTGCAGGGTCCAGCACAAGAACTGTGAAGTCCTAAATTAACAACTTGACAATTAATTTCAAAATCATTATTGTCTCATGATTTGTAAACATACACACATGCAAGTGTTATTGGTTATTTGTAGCCATTTTAGCTCATTATTTTTTGAGAAAAAAAATTATGAGCTATTGTCATCACCTGAGCGTTGGCCTCCGGTTAAGTTTTGTGTTTAGGTCCACTTTTATCATATAGAATCAAAGCTATTGCATTCAACACTGGCTGGCATTTTGACAGAATTATGTGCCCTTTTTATACAAAGAAAATTAAACATTTTGTTAAGTTTTGTGTTTTGGTCCACTTTACTCATAAAGTATCATAGCTATTGCTTTCAGACTTGCAACACTCGCTAACTATCATAAGCGGACTGTACATGACAAGTTTCATAACTCTGGTTGGCATTTGGACGGAATTATTGCCCTTTTCAACTTAGTAACTTTGAATATTTGGTTAATTCTAAAGTATCAAGGCGATTGCTTTCAAACTTCAAATACTTTCATACTATCATGAGCGATCTGTACCTGGCAAGTTGACATAGAGGTCATGTTCTTTTATCATTAAAACCTTTAGATAACATTTGTCACTTACAGGCAGTAGAGAAAAGCAGTGTCTTGGCTCCCTTTCGCAGCATATTCGCTCTGCCTGGGTTGGCATTTCCCTGCATTTTCCACACACACACCAGTCTGGTGACTCAGCACCCTCAGGTGGATGGTATCCACCTTCACCCCTGGCTACTGGCTTATGAAAGTCCAATATAAGACCAGGGTTCTCATCTAGGACCCCCAATATTATTTCCTCAAGCTGTTCTCTTGGCATGGTCTTCATGTCTTCCTAAAGAAAAGAAAAGAAACTGTTAGAAAATAAACAATAATGTTATAAATGGTAAATAAAATTGGAATATCATTTTTAAAACTAGAAATGCGTTCATTGAACACGGATGCCTTGCTGACTGCCATTGGTAGCAGAAATAGACACTTTCCTGATACGCTCCAGACAAAATCCAAGTGCCAGTATTAAAACTTTAAAATGGCACTTACTCAAAGAATACAATGTAGTTATATTATGTTTTTCTTGCACTAAACTTCTCTTTAATAAATTCGTTTATCTTATGATGTGAAAAGTTAATGTAATTTTTCAAGTTATGCTTCAGGCAAACTAAAAGTATACAAATTTGCAAAAGGCGATAGGTAAAAATCTATAAGAGGTATGGTATGTTTCCTTTGCATTGCACTTCTTCTCAGTGATATTTTTCAGTCTAAAAAGTTCATAGACACTATAATTCACAGTTTTTTAGGTTATGCTTATCACAAAACTTGAAGATCAACTGCACATATTATGTGCTAGTTAATACTTACTCGAAATCTGTCTTTCCTTGTTTGAATGACAGAAAGGGCAACTTCATCCCTATTTGGATCAGCTTCCTGAACAGATTTTTTGCCTTTTCGGGAAGCCGGACCTTTGCCCTTTCCTCTGCCTCTTCCTCTGCCACGAGCTGAAACATTGTGTTATATTTAAAAAAAAAATGGATGAACATATTTCTTGATTTTGTGGTGTTTTCTTTTTCGTACCATTTGACATACGACTATGTATGTCCTATGTATTTAAAAGTACCTTAAATTTTCTTTGAATTTAAGTTTTCACCTACAAAAAAAACTAAGTTGTATATTAATTATTTTTTTTACAAATGATGCATGTAGCAATTATAATTCACTGCTTTTGAATAAAGTTTGAAAAAGTCAAAAGGCATGTGTACAAAATATTTTGTTTACGAATTTCTGTATATGGTGAAAACCAGAAGTCGAAATTACCTGCCATTGCCAAATATAAGGGGTCCAAATGAAAATTCTTAGGGTCAAAACACTCAAGTAATTTTAAATGTGTTCTTTTCTGAATGTTTAATATTTTGTTATAGCTTATTTGTCATATTCATGGTTAAAAAATTTCAAAAAAAGCATTATTTGTAGCAACAAAGATCATTTCTTGTCATTTTGGAAGTAAAATGATGTAAAGCTATTTTTTTGCAGGATTAAAAACGGAAAAAACTGCAGTTTACTTGCATCAAAACGCAGGTTTCTGCTTCAATTGAAATCCCTGTTATTGTCCATAAAATTGACAAAAAGGGACCACCGCCAAGTTTTTTTAAGCAGCTACCTATATATACCTGGTCGAATTAGGCTCTCTGTGGCACTTGTGCTTGGGGATGCTCTTCTTTGGGAGGCTCTCCTTTTTCCTAGACGCACAGGACTGTCAAAAATGCTGTTTGAGCTTGATGATGACGTCTAAAGTGAATATTGAAAGATAACACATTTTAATAACATTTGAATCAGGTGACCAAACTTTGTGGCACTTGTATTTGTAGAATGCATGCTTCGTCTGACAGCTTTTCTAGTTGTACATCATTACATGTACATACTTTTTCAAAACAGATATTTAAATGCACCAAATTCATGAAACCATATTTATTAATTACCAACTTGCTCTACTTTACGGGTATATAAACGATTTATACAACCGCTAAATTAGACGATGCCTATAAAGAAGCATTTTTCTAGACATAAGAACAGGTTTTTTTAATTCAATGTCCGAAAATATATGGACACCGACGTGGAATTGACAGTTGCAATAAGTTTCTTTAAAATTAGTTTGTCTGCAAAGTCGTAATTACAATCAAGGCAAAAGTTAAGTCAAGAAAATGAAACATAAACTAAAGCAAATATGCGTGATGCAATTCCATGTAAAACAAAATATTGTAACACAAAAATATCTTACCGACCTAACGTTGGCTTTCTTTGTTTACGAGGAAATTGTGTTGTTTGCCCTACGTCATCAATATATGCGTACTTCACGAAAGAAGCCGAGGAAAAGCGGAGATCGCGAAAATGTACGGAAATTGACCTTATCGCAACAATCGGGACTCCTCGGACAATTCCGCCATAACGGCGATCGTCTCTCGGGTGTATTTGGTGGAAGGATATGTCTAACGCCTCTAGGCGGAAGATATTACACCGAAAATATAGTTCGGGTTACACACCAATAAATTTGCACTAAATCAACCGGTAATACAGATATATAAGGACCAATATCTTTAAGGAGTAATATAATAGAATATTCATTAATGTTAATGTTTAAAATTAGATATTATTGCATGCAAAATTTTCAAATTTTAATAAAATGTTAAGAAAGCCAATTAGTTGTTTATTGAAGTGAAAACAACAACATTATTCAAACTTAAAAGAATCAGTATTTCTTAAATTATATTCATTGCAAAATTGCTGATGTTCGGCTGCCGGCAACAATCTTTGAGATTTAATCAATATGTTTATGTTCTATACCATAAACAATCGTACAACACTGTACAATGGTACAGAGAAAACTCTTCCGTGTAATATAAGAAATAGTAAACTCCACGTTGGTCCCAATGGCATTATAGTTACCAGCCAGGCAGTCACAAACTGTATATGGACCATAGCCATAAGGCCCTCAGTGGGGCTATTATCAGTATTGAGACACCTGAAAGGTTTCATGGAATGGAATGAGTGGGGCTTGATTGAATTTCAAAAACGATTCTTTCTGTACATTTGATGATGGCAACCATACAGTACTTCTGGCAGATATTGTTTATATTTTATCCTAGGCATTTATCCAGATGTTGTTATCCCGACCAGGCAACTATCTTTTCAAAGCCTTAAACAATCAAGTGCCATTAAAATTAGGGACAGTGTAACAATGTTCAGTTTGGTAATATTAATATATTAAGGCATAACTTTGCCCTTGGAAATGAACTCAATTCAGAATGGCCTCTCAAAAAAAGACATACTGTACTGGAAATGTTAAAACTGAGCAGTGGTGTTGTTAAAATTTATATTATTTATCTTTTAAGAAACTTTAAGATACATATCACAGGCATGCCCATGGTTTTGGGTCTTTACTCTTTAGATGAGAAACAAAAGCACTAAATATGGTCGACAGTGCAGGCAACAATTGTAAAAAGATATTTTCCATCCCTGACTGCCATTACTGACATGAAGTAATTTAACTGTAATATGTCTGGAAACAGTGTCAGTCACACTTTTCTAAATATTGATTGATTCATGCATATGTATATATATGTCATACAAGTACAGATCATACAATACAGTCAATTTAGAACATTTAGCAATTGGAAAACAATTATCACAGGTTTTGGATCACAATGCATTGATATATCACATTTTGAATATCACAGTCAAAGTTAATCATTTACATTCAGTTACAAGTAAATAGTCAGTGTATTTGGAAGAAATCTGAAATAACAAGTAGTTACAAGATGTTGAAATCAAGACATAATATATATACCACAGGATGTCCCATGAAAGGTTTGCAACTTATTTCCAATGGGGCCCTATAGATGGGTGGAAAATGTACAAAAATGGTGGCATTAATACGCATAAAAATATCGTTAATTTAAACTTGAGACTATAGTCTTGAGATCAAATAGTAATTAGCATATATTATTAAAGACTCTTTAATAAAGAGCATTAGTTACACAATGTTTACTACTATCTTGTCATCACATTTAAATGTACGTACAAATACTTTATTGATGACTTATTTGAACAACAGTAATATATATTCCGGTTATATATATATATATAACATATTCAGGCCTCAAAAAAAATGCTAGCTACGCCCCTGAAGAATCTTATTCTTCAGTTCACCTTTTTAATAATATTATTAACAATAGATGTAGCAGAAAGATCAGCTTCGAATATTGAACCAAGGTTTCCAACAGATGATTGAGAAACAATAGTGTGATCATTGCATTTTACATTAAAATAGTGAAGTTAAGATAATTTCCTTTTGGAACCAAACACTAAACATCCAGTTTTTCCAAGGCAGTTTGTTATCCACTAACCATTTAATACAATTTTCAAGTTCTTTACAAAAACACTACCGATGATACTAGGATCTTTGTGAAAATAAAGGATGACACTTTCATCAGCATAAAGAATAAGTTTACATAAATACAATAATCAAAAATCACTAATATCCTATATCAGTGTTAAGGCATTATGAAATGGAAATGGGTGTGAAAAGTAACAAGAACCCTACACATTTACATCACAAAACATCTGATATCTACAATTACTGGATATAATATACATGTTGAAAGTTAATATAAAGAGGGCAATACAAAAGAATGTACAAAAGTAGTAATAAAGACAAAACAACCAATTTACAATGTTAAGATTTATGCAGTTGTTGGCAATAAGAGAACAATTACCATTCTTTACTTTGAATTTTGCAAGTGTAAATCAGAACACAAGAATTTGTTTCCCAGTCACTTTGAGCTATATAAGTGCCCAATGTTTACACTCAGTGAATTTGTAAAACCAACTTATATGTGCTAACTGTTTGTCCGAAAGCTTAAACATTTCCTATAACCTTTGCAATATTGAAGATAGCAACTTGATATTTGGCATACATGTGTATCTCATGGAGCTGCACATTTTGAGTACTGAAAGGTCAAGGTCATCCTTAAAGGTGAAATATAGGGCTTCAAAGCGGTGCAATAGGGGGCATTATGTTTCTGACAAACACATCTCTTGTTTTTACATGAAAAACCACAGACATTGTTGGAATTTGCCACATATTAGGCATTGTGTATACATTTTTTAACTCAATTTTCCACACAATGAAACAACTTTTTTAAAAGGCACCAACAAATGTTCCTCCATACCCTTTGCACGCTAAACAAAGAATCAGTTTTTAGCTCCACTGGCCAAATTTGTTCAAATTATGCCCCTGGGTCAAATTTGACCCTGCCCCGGGGGTCACAAAATTGAAAATTGCTTATTTAACGCCTATTTTGTGAAAACTTTCAAAATCTTCTCGTCCATAGCCATTGGGCCTAGGTCTATCAAATTTGGTATGTAGAGACATCTAATAGTCCTCTACCAAATTTGTTCAAATTATGCACCTGGGGTCAAATTTGACCATGCCCCGGGGGTCACAAAATTGAAAATTGCTTCTTTAAGGCTTATTTTGTGAAAACTTTCAAAATCTCCTCGTTGATAACCATTGGGCCTAGGGCTATAAAATATGGTATGTAGAGACATCTAATAGTAGTCTACCAAATTTGTTCAAATAATGCCCCTGGGGTCAAATTTGACACTGCCCCGGGGGTCACAAAATTGAACATATGCTTATATATGGCCTTTTTTGTGAAAACTTTAAAAACTTCTTGGCCATAACTGTATGGCATATGGCTACCAAATTTAGTATGAAGTGACATGTAATAGTTCTCTTCTTAGTTTGTTAAAATAATGCCCATGGTGTCAAATTTGAAACTGCCCCGGGGATCACAAAATTGAATATATGCTTATAAAGTGCTTATTTTGTGAAAACTTCAAATATATTCTTGTCCATAGCCATTGGACCTAGGGCTACCAAATTTGGTATGTAATGACATCTTATAGTCCTCTACCAAGTTTGTTCAGATTTGAAACTGCCCCGGAGGTCAAAAAATTGAATATATGCTTATAAAGTGCTTATTTTGTGAAAACTTCAAATATATTCTTGTCCATAGCCATTGGACCTAGGGCTATCAAATTTGGTATGTAATGACATCTTATAGTCCTCTACCAAGTTTGTTCAAATTATGCCCCTGGGGTCAAGTTTGACCCTGCCCCGAGGGTCACAAAATTGAACATATGCTTATATAAGGCCTATTTTGTGAAAACTTTAAAAACTTCTTGGCCATAACTGTATGGCATATGGCTACCAAATTTAGTATGAAGTGACATGTAATAGTTCTCTTCTTAATTTGTTAAAATAATGCCCATGGGGTCAAATTTGAAACTGCCCCGGGGGTCACAAAATTGAATATATGCTTATAAAGTGCTTATTTTGTGAAAACTTCAAATATATTCTTGTCCATAGCCATTCGACCTAGGGCTACCAAATTTGGTATGTAATGACATCTTATAGTCTTCTACCAAGTTTGTTCAGATTTGAAACTGCCCAGGGGGTCACAAAATTGTATATATGCTTATAAAGTGCTTATTTTGTGAAAACTTCAAATATATTCTTGTCCATAGCCATTGGACCTAGGGCTACCAAATTTGGTATGTAATGACATCTTATAGTCCTCTACCAAGTTTGTTCAAATTATGCCCCTTGAGTCAAGTTTGACCCTGCGCCGAGGATCACAACATTGAACATATGCTTATATAAGGCCTATTTTGTGAAAACTTAAAAAACTTCTTGTCCATAACTGTATGGCATAGGGCTACCAAATTTTGGTATGTAGTAACATGTAATAGTTCTCTTCTTAGTTTGTGCAAATTATGACCCTGGGGTCAAATTTGAAACTGCCCCGGGAGTCACAAAATTAAATATATGCTTATAAAGGGCTAGTTTTTTGTGAAAACTTTAAAACCTTCTTGTCCATAACCATTGGGTCTAGGACTACCAACTTTGGTATGTAGTGACATCTTATAGTCCTCTACCAAGTTTGTTCAAATTATGCCCCTGGGGTCAAATTTGACCCAGCCCTGGGGGTCACAAAATTGAACATACGCTTATATGGAGCCTTTTTTGTGAAAACTTTAAAAACTTCTTGTCCATAAACATTCGGCCTAGGGCTACCAAATTTTGTAAGTAGTGACATCTTATAGTTCTCTACCAAATGTGTTCAAATTTTATCCCTGGGGTCAAATTTGACCCTGCCCCGGGGGGTAACAAAATTGAACATATGCTTATATAAGGCCTATTTTGTAAAAACTTCAAATATATTCTTTTCCATAACCATCCGGCCTAGGGCTATCAAATTTGGTATGTAGTGAAATCTAATAGTAACACTGTATTATGTGAATTGGGAATAAGATATCAATTTGGGAATAAATTGTGTTTTATCAAAAGTGCATAATATGCAGTTTTATCTGTTGTATTTATCTAGTTTTACAAATTATGATTAAAACATATACTTGCATATATAATAGCATCATTTAAATTGATTTTTCTTCAAAACTGGATTTTATATTAATTAAAAAAAAAATCCTCATGAAATGAAACTGTGTCAATGCAGCGCATGGACACATTTTAAAAATACAATTTAAATGATAAAAATTCAATCACTGTCAATGAAAAAGTCATGGAAAATTTCTTATTAAGCTTAAATTATAGATAATATATTACAAAAATATATGTAGATCATGAAATGAAAAGTCTTGTTTGAGAAAATCACCTAAATGATGTCCATTCCCAGTTTGATGTCTTATTCCCAATTCACATAATACAGTGTTTAGTCCTCTACCAAATTTGTTCAAATTTTATCCCTTGGGTCAAATTTGACCCTGCCCGGGGGTCACAAAACTGAACATACGCTTATATGGGGCCTATTTTGTGAAAACTTTTAAAATCTTTTTGTTCATAACCATTGGGCCTTGGGCTACCAAATTTGGTATGTAGTGGCATCTAATAAACCTCTACCAAATTTGTTCAAATAATGCCTCTGGGGTGAACTTTGACCCTGCCCCTGGGGTCACAAAATTGAATAAACGCTTATGAAGTGCCTATTTTGTGAAATCTTTAAAAATCTTACGATGAAACCATATGTACTACAGCTTCCAAATTTGGTATGCGGTAACATCTTGTAGTCCTCTACCAAGGTTGTTCAAATTATGACCTTTGGGTCAAATTTGACCCTGACCCACGGGTCACAAAATTGAACATTATATACGCTTATATCTTGCTTATTTTGTGAAAACTGTTAACATATTCTTATCCTTAACTCTAGGACCAAGGGCTACCACATTTTGTAAGTAGTGAGGTATAGTAGTCCTCTACAAAGTTTGCTCAAATTATGCCCCTTGGGTTAAATTTTAACCAGCCCAGGGGGTCACAAAATTGTTCATGTGCTTAAATAGGGCCTATATTTAAGTATTTGCACATGTTAAGAAATATTTGTTTTAGCCTTTTTTTAGCAGTGGAGCGATACAGGGCCATCGTGGCCCTCTTGTTTATAAGAATATGTCAAAATGGGCAAAAGTCAGGGACAATACTGTCTAAATGCCCTTTTAACAACTCTGTTGACATGCGGCTGTAGTATATTTTCTCTGTAAATTTACAGCGAACACATAATGTCATCATCATAAATGTATTGCTTACATGTATATAAATATGTTACGAGGTCTTACCCAGTATTTATACAAATTAACCTGGATATTTATGAAAAACACCATCTCCTTGTAAAGTGTAAAGAGAGAAGGCATTTGTTCACCAGTAACATTATGTTCATGACAGGTAAATAAAAAGCAGAGAAACATGAAAAATTCAGTTCCCAATTCATAGTTTTTTTAAAGTTCAACTTTGCTTAAGTAATAATGCATCAATGTTGATTCTAAAGAAAAAGAGTAATCATTTATGCCTTAACTGTTCTGCTGTCCAAAAGCAAGGACGACATACACAACTTGACAAGCTTTACAACATTTATAGTTTTAGTTACTTAACAATCTAAAATAAATGTCCATTCTAAGTTTGCTGTCGTATTCTTCCCTTAAATCATACATGTTTCTTGCATAATTGAATGTTCATGTCCATGGATCACAATGTATATAGAAACAAACATTATTTTGAATTATCTTTCACAGTTATATATTTAATATTAGGTTAATTTTGGGATACACTAAAGCAAATATTAACATTTGTCTCAAAATGGATCATCCTCTGAAGCCCCCGATGGGATTTAAACCCATACCTCTTTCCTCTGGAGAGGAAAGTATTCTATCTTAAAATACAAGGGCATGTAAGAGGAAAACTAGCAATTTCAAAGGGACGTTTTCACAGATTAGACATGTATTGAAGTTTGTTATTAAATACTTTAAATTGATAAGTCACAAAATCTAACTATAACATAAGAACTCCCCAAATTTTTTTTTTCATTATAGACTCTATGCTATTTTGATAAATGCAAACATTGGATCTAAAAAGCTGCAATAAAAAAGACAAGAATAAAATTGAATAAAAATATAGAAGTAACCCTCAAACGGGCTTGAACCATAGCGCATTGACCCCATGGAGTAAAAGTCTACCGTTTAGACCACTCGGCCATCCATACTCATACAATGAGTGATGTGTTTCATACTTTATCATGTTTATGTAAGCAATCCTCGTATCTCACAAAAATTCAAAATACAACGAAAACAGTCGATTTAATTTTAAATTTACTCGATGTCAATACTATAAGTACTCCTATCAGTATGTCAGTAATGGCATCTTTAAATTTTAACAAGTTTTTAAGTACGTTTTGGGAATTCACAGATCTACATTAAATTATTACTTAAAGAATGTTATCTTGAAAAAGACGAGCTAAAAGACACATTTTAATTTTTCCTCTTTACGAGAAGGCCGCCATCTTGTTTTCTAAAGTAGTTCCAAATCCAATATGCCGGCCGCCTACGTACATCAGAGAGACGGTGTGGTGTAGCCCACTGTCCGATGCGTTCAGATTGCTTATCGCAACATCCGGGCACTTGCGTCGGTTAGAGTTACATGCCCCTTGACGACGGTGAAAACAAAAGCGCTGTCGCCATTTTATTTGCATTGAAATATTTAACACTGCTCGCAATTTTCTTAAGTTAAGGCACATCTTCGCGACCATTTTTTAGAATAAAAATACCCAGAAATAGAAATTCTTACATAATAAATTAAATTTAATGAACGAACACAAATAAGGATGAAAACAAACAACCAATTAATTTTAAATATATGCAACATATAGTAGCTGATATGAACCTCTATATTTGTTACCTTATTACCGTGTTACGTATTAAATAAATTCTCATGATAAATGTTATTGTTTTTATTTAATTCACACCAATTTCGACACTTTTTGTTCCGCATGTTAGGTATTTGAATGCCCCTTTCTTTATCACAAACCGATTATCTCGTTATGATCGGATACTGTCCAGACAAAGAAAACACGGTGTCATAAAGCCAGCTGGGGACCTATACTTGGGGCTCTGCATAAACCACATGTGGTCATTAAACACAATTTATGATACCTCTATGTCATCTCTTGTCATACTGAGCAGTCATTTAAGCCAAAATTTTAATGCCGAAATAATTTAATATACAGTTGCTTTATAAAACACGTTGACACCTTAAATAAACATTTAATTAAATTAAATGCAATATTTTTCATTTGATTGTTTGCATCAGTCTTAAAATCGTGTAAGCTTTTGTATTCTGGTGTTTAATTGCCCCTTTGTTTTGCATAATCCAATTATCTCGTTTTGATCAAATATTGTCCAAACTTGACTGACAAAAAGGTTTCATAAAACACACTGGGTGGTCCAGACAGTGTCATTTAACACGATAGATGCCACCATGTCTCCTCTTTCTGGTAGTATTAAGCAGTCATTTGGATGAATAATTAACGCCGATGTACTTAACAGTTGCTTAAATTTAATGTGACATATGGTCAAATATAAAGTCATGTCCAATTTAGATAATCAGAAATTTACACCGTAAAGATACTAGCCCGATTAATTTATTAAAGTATTTAGCATTCTAATAATTATAAAATTTACGTAAAAAAACAAGTAACGTATTTAGCGTGTATCAGTTAATTAAAAAGACGTCATTCCGTATTAAGATTTAATGTTACGACAATAAACGATCGACATCATGAAAAAGAAATTACGTTCTGGATTATAAATGTCTAAAAAGCGGAAAAACAGTTCACCTGGGACAGTTCAAGTACAAACACAAAAGAGAAAGAGTAATAGTTCAAAAAGCAATATGGCGGATAATACGACTTGTGCAAATATCGCAGGAGCGGCGACATCCACACCGGCTAACGCTATCCAATCGCCACAAATAAACGGTTCATTTTTGCAGGCAAGTCAATCTTTTAATACAATGTCACCACAGCCATGTAGCTTTAACAATAACAGTAATTTTCCAAGTAGTCAATTTATGAACATGGCTTCACCAGGGTTTGGACAATTCAATATGCCAACAACTCCAAATGTCATGTATTCACAGCAAAATATAGATTTTACCACAGTGCTTAACATGCTTTTGAGCAGGATGGACAATATAGATAAAAAAACTGTGTCAATTAGAAACCATTCAATCAGCAATGAATACGCTTACGGTGAAATGTGAATGTATGGACAAAAAAGTGTCACAAATTGAGATCAAAATCAGAGAAATCGAACAAAGCCGCGAATATGACGGTACTATGCTGGAGAATTTAAACAAAAAACAAAAGGAAATTGAATTGCTAACTGGACGGTTGAAAGACCATGAACACCTCATGCAGCACGAAGTCACTGATCTTAAATGTCGAAGCATGCGGGATAATCTTCTTTTCTTCAAAATTCCCGAGGAAAAAGATGAACAGTGTGAGAAAAAAATACTGATCTTCATGGAATCAAAATTACGAATCGAGAACGCATCCAGGGACATTAAATTGCACCGTGTCCATAGAAAAGGTCGGTATAACAGCGCAAAAATTAGGCCTATTGTAGCCAAATTTGCTTATTATCCGGATCGAGAACAAGTGCGGAAGGCATCCAAAGAGCTAAAAGGGACCCCGTATGGCATATCGGAACAATACCCCAGGGAGGTAATGGAAACCCGACAAAAGCTTATTCCAATCATGAAGAAGGCGAGAGAAGAGAATAAGGAGGCCTACCTGAGGGTGGATAAATTATTCATCGACGGCCGTGAATACAAGTCGAATGCTTAGGAGAAATGTGGGAGTGTTGTGAAATGTGTAACCTGGAACGTTGAGGGGCTCACAACGGACAAGTCTTCATCACCGGAATTTGTAAATTTACTTTCACAATATGATATTATTTGTTTAACTGAAACATGGACAAACTCAAAATCGAATATTAAATTGTCTGGATTTAGTGATCCAATACATTCATATAGACGTTATCAAAATAAGCGTGCGAAGCGTGCAAGTGGTGGAATTATTGTATATATTCGCGATAATATACGAAAAGGGGTTTCAGTTGTTAAAAATGAAATAGATTGTCTATTATGGATTAAACTTGATCAACATTTTTTTAATACTGAAAATGACATGTATATTGCTGTGACATATATTGCACCTGAAAATTAACCTGTTCACCCACGATTTGATGGAGATATTTTTAAAACTATTGAATCTGATATTAATACTTTCAGCGAGCTAGGTGCAGTTTACGTAACGGGCGATTTAAATGCAAGAATTGGTCGAAAACTAGATTATATTGCATATGATCGTAGTTTAAGTAATCTTGATTTTATAGACATTGACCATCCTATGCCTAGGGCAACGTGTGATTTGAAATCAAACCGCTTCGGGGACGCATTACTAGATTTATGTTTGGCTACAAATTTTCGAGTTGTTAACGGTAGATTACATAACGATAATAATATTGGTAAAATAACATGTTTTACACACAATGGGCAGAGTTTAGTTGACTATCTGTTAACACGCTCGGAAAATTTTGTAAATATCGTGCACTTTACAATACTAGATTTTAATGAATTTTCTAATCACGCTCCCCTTGAATATAGTTTAAAAATTGGGACAACTAGCAAAACATATAAGCGAGGACGTAAAACTTTTGTGAAATGGAATCCTATTCACAAGGAAGCTTTCCTTTCAGAATTATCGGGCGACATTGCGAATCTCGAGTTAAGTTTAAAACGAGGGATAGATAATAACGATGATGCAGAGGAACTAGCATCAATGTTTACTCAGTTATGTATCGATCTTTCTGTCAGTCTGTAAGCGTACTATTTTATGCGCAATGATATAAGTACAGTGATTCGACAACGATTGTAAAACATTGGTGAAATGCTTCTTACATAGTTATTCTTTTGAGTGTTTATGAGGTCTGATCGTGCAGTTTTCAAACATCAAAGGAAAGATTACAATCCAATGCATTTGTCATTGTCAACCGTTTGGAATGTCAATTAAGCGATGAGTGAGTTTTTAACATGTTTCTTTCTATTTTATTAATTTAAAAATGGCTGCCCCCATGGTGATGAAAACACATGTGTTCGAGTTTTGATATTTTTAGATATGTTAACTTTTTTTACTATTTAAGCGTAACTTGCCCTCGTCAATGTCGATATTATTCACTAGTTATAAAATTTTGCGCCGAAATACGTGGAATAAACATGATTCAGATTTTTGAAAATAATGTATATTTTAGTGTTAAAATCGCTTTGTAGTTTGATTGATTTTGTGGATGTTATGATACGTTGATGTACAAAATTGGTAGCAGTTTGAAGGAAAAACATCCTTTCAAGCATATATGTATACATTTTCAATGTGTCACTATTCATTTAGTCAAATTTGAGTTCAATGCTAGGGGTCCCACATTTTTCAAAATGAAGCCTCTACATGAACCTTAAATAAACTTTTTATAATGAGAACACGGTCTGACAAACAAGTTCTTGAAGTAATGTGGTCATATGTGGCGTTTGATTGGTAGAAAATCACGAACATTCATAAAAACTCGTGTCATGGAAACTAAATTCGGTCTAAATTTGTAAAAAAAAATAGCGGTTTGATTAGCATACGTAGTATCTACGTTAATTTAATTATAAATTAAACAGTTTTAATGCATTAAAGCTGCTGTTTTATTCGATTTAATGCAGAAGTAAATTGCATGAACCTAAATACAGTTTAATTTTTCAGTATTTTGTATTGTCATCGAGCGAAAGCTAATAAATTTTGGTTTGTTTGCAGTAAAACAAAGTGAACTCTGTTTAAAACATATCTGTATACCGTATCACCGGGCTTTATAAAGTTTCAAATTTAAATTTTCACAAAGAGCTGATTGTGTTTCTTAAAATGCTACCGCATGTCCACATTTGTAAACTTATTATTGCATTTTTTTCTTTAACGTAACGACTTTACACCTTAATTTTAGGTATGTTTACAGCGATTTTTTTCCTTCTTTATAAAGTACCCGTAAAAGATACTTTCCCATTTGTAGAAAAACTACAAAATTGCCAATTGCAGTCTAGAAAATTCCCAAAAAGAAAGGAAAATTTCGTCAATTTTGTTCCAAAGGTGCATTACCTGCAAGTTAACAATTAAAATGAACACTGACACTGGACATTTCAAGCCAAAATGAATTTAAATCAATATTTGAGTTGATTTGTGCTATTGGTACCAAGACATTAAAATGACCCATAATTTCCAATTGGGAGATTTTACGACGCGAATTTTCCCCATTTCAGGTTTTTTTCGTGCTATTTTTTTCCAATTGGTATGGCACAGGTACTTTTCCCAATTGGAGAAGAAAAATCGCTGATTTATAACACATTCTTTACAAAACGTGTGCACTATTTTGGCACACGATAGGCTCCAAAGTCTTTGGACTACATATACATCTTCATCCGAATGTCCAAACATCACATTTGCTGAATTTAGGGACATTAGGTATATGAATAAATAGCATTAACAACTTTGTGATTGCTTCATATTGATTGTAACGTTTCTTTGATGAAAGATCAAGCTGTAAACGTGTATTGTACGACGTACAATGAACAGTTACTATACAAAGAATCGTTATATCTACATGTCTACTACTATATATGTGCATTGGACATATTCGAAGAAAAGTAAATGCGTCCCACATGATTCAATATATATTGACTTTTACAGGATGTTAGTCCGAGATATTTCTCTTATTAAAAAACCAGATAAAAGTGTCTTTTTCACATCTAACTGTTTGCATGTACGCGTGAATATACCAGTATTGAACTTAAGCATCGGTAATGGTTAGAATCCTCAATACGGTAATGATAATACATATACATGAAATACATGTTTAGATGTGGAGTGTTATAAAATCAATCCTTTCCCATCTCAAGAAGAACAGAGCAGAACAAAACTTCTTTTCTCCCAGGTAAACATCGATACAACATAGGGTACATAGGCTATACATATTGCAAAATACACAGCGTGTTTACAGTTCACGTATGGTACATTTTAGTATAGGGGGAAGTCATACAATCAGTGTTAATCACTTTAACAGATACTTTAATTTTTATGTACCGGTAAGCTTAGTTAACAAAACAGTAAATAAACAGATAACATAGGTCTACGAAGAGAGCATCAGTGCTTATCCTTAGAAACAAAATAAAAAATAATTCTTATAATAACAATAAGAGCAATTGCAACAACAGCAACAGTTCCAAATATTTTTCGTGGATTTGTCTTAACCTGTCTACGGATTAATTCACATAGTACATTATTCCCATCCTCTTCAAAATAATGTATTGCGTGTCTCTGTTGACCGGCATGTCGTTCAGCTGTTGTGGAAACATGAACAAGCTCTGTAGACCCAAACGTTGCCGTTCTTCTTCAGACATAAAAGCGTTTGATTCAGACAGTTCTTTATCCTGATAGTGTTCAGAAAAATGTATTGGTTGATTATTTTGACCGGCATGTCATGCAACTGGTGTGGAAACATTGGCAAGCTTTGTAGACCGAGGCGTTGTCGTTCTTCTTCAGACATGAAAACGTTCGTTACAGACATTCCGTAATTCTGATAATTTTCAGAAAAATGTGTTGGTTGACTTCTGTTGACCGGTATGTCATTCAGCTTGTGTGCAACATTGGCCAGCTCAGTGGACCCATCTGTTGTCGTCTTCTTCATACATGAAAGCGTTTGCATCAGACAGTACCTTATTTTGATAATTTTCAGAAAAATGTTTTGGTTGACCACTGTTGATCGGCATGTCATTCAGCTGGTGTAGAAACATTGGCTAGCTCTGTAGACCCATCTGTTGTCGTTCTTCTTCCGACATGACGTAATTCTGATAATTTTCAGAACAAAATGTATTGGTTGATCTCCGTTGACCGGCATGTCATTCAGCAAGTATGGCAACATTGTCCTGCTATGTAGACCCATCTGTTGTCGTTCTTCTTCATGCATGGAAGCGTTTGCTTCAAACAGTACGTTATTCTGATCCTTTTCCAAAAGTTTTGGTATACCAATTTGCATTGAGTCTAACTATGTATTCTCTTTTGAAACGGTTTTGTCCAAATCCCTATTATGATGCTTACAATCAGCCATGATAGAGTTCGCGTCAGGTTCCAGTTTAAGCAATGATGGCTTCATATTATCAATGTCTGCGAGTTCTCTTTTAGTTGCGATGTCTATTTCCAGTCATCCGACAATTTTATGTTTCCCAGGCTTATATACCATGTGTGGATTTGTGCAGGAATCACACATATATTCATCACACTCATCACAGAATACCGTTGGTGTTCTGGATATGTTGCTTTTCATACAGATTTAATAGTTTATTTACATCTCATCAACACACTATTACACATTACAGAGCATTAAAATAGTATCATAAAACACAGGTATTGCCGCTAAGCATTCTGAGCATTAAGAGATGGTTGTGTTGTACAAATTATGTCATCCACTAAGCAGCCCCGATACAAGCGCTCAAAAAGCCATGCATACAAACACAGAGAGCTGTTTACTGCTTGATACAACTTGCATAAAACACATCATAATATATGTATAAAACACAACCAATAAATATTTACACATATTGCTAAGAGTATTACTTCAATTTCATTGCGTGAAGAACGATGACTTGTGACATTCCTAAAATCCACTCATAGATAGTGAGTTTGATCAAACTGAGCATTGCCAAAAGACCCGGCAGGTTTTACCGAGCAAATCGTATACTGGCACTCAGATTTACATAGGATCCAAAACACCATTTAACAAGAACGGACCAGGGTGATAAGCAACTCTTCTCATAGTGAACTGACATCTAGTTACAGCAAACCAAATATAGATGTGGACTATGCCATGTAATCGTTCTCCACTATATTAAAACTTTAGGTCTTATTTACATAGGTATTTTGTAATTATAGTTAAATAAAATGTTAAGTTATGTCACTTTACCATGCCATAGCTCACCGTAAAATAAAACCAATTAAGATTATATTTACACATATAAAAATACAAGATGCACATGCTTGTGTAACAGAAAATTATCCAATAAAGTCGCCCGCATTTTCCCGGATTGAATCTCGTGTACCTTTAGTTACCATTTTAACTTATTTGTTTAAGCCAGTTTCTAATTTCAATCTTTAAAATATGTTTTCTGAAAATATAAGCCGAAATATATAAAACAAATACTCATTTAGAAACAACCTTTGTTTGATATTAACGCATACACTAATATTCAGCTTTCTAAATCCGTCTGCTTGTGCGATCAATATACAATGCTCTTGACATGTGTTAACTTCCGTTCATTGTTCGCAGTCCAGCGCCTTTCCAGGAATAGCTAGTAATGTACAGTAATTAAAGAGCCGAATTTATTGAAAGGCTGTTGGCAGAATACAGGGAAGTTTCTGCTGCAATAAATGTTAAAGGAACACTTTACTGATCGCAAATCTTAGTGGGTATTCACAAAGTTCACAAGAAGTGATGAAATATATTAAAACATCAGATATCAATAACAAAATCAGAAACAAGTATCAACGGAGCCTGGTATTTTTCGAGCAAGTAAATGCCCGGATGTAATTGTTATTTCTTATTTGCTGGATGTTTATTTATGCTCTTGTTTTAATTTGGCGAATAATAGATCTCTACAGATCTTCCGTTGTTTGATTTTATAAAAAGATGAAGTGTACATTTTTCATAACTAGTAATTGCTCCTTTGAGATATTTGTAATAGGTGGTAATTAACTTTCTAATTGAATCATAATTATTTACGAGAATAAATGACTTTATCATTCGAATGCTAAGGTCAAAATTATATCTTAGTTTTCCTTATAGTGTTTGTTACTTCACATTATACTGTTACGATCGCTTTATTTTCATTCAAACAGAAAGGGACAATTCGTTGTTGTTGATGTGGTATTGTCGTTGTTGAAATAATTTCCGACCACGTTGCTTACGCAAAATATTAAATGCTCGCTGTATTTTGAAGCACACGTTCTGAAGGTTTTAATCCTTATTAAAATCATTCAAATAATATCAGGCTAATATCAAAATACTTTAATTTGACCCCCTCTCTTGCCGCCCCAAATCGCAAGGTTATTGTTTGCCGTTACATAGTTTAACAATAGTACGACCCATAAAACTCGCCAGTTTTATGCAAGAAGCAGGACAATTATTTATCCGTTAAAACTTTTTAAACTAATGTACCCCATAATTAAATACATTGGAAAAAATGGTATCGCAACATCAAATACGACGAGATTCACCTTGTTAAAAACATATCTAAGTATTTATTGGCAAGATGGCATCCAGTTTTTTTTCACTTATAGGGGAATGGTGGCGGGGCCCGTCCAAAGGGGAAAACACTTTTTTTAAGAAAAGGGAAAAATTAAAAATTCACTCTTTTATATGTAATGATATTTATTATATGAATACACATGTATGCATGAATATAATATTTACAGCTGAATGTCTCTGTCCTTTTTCTTAAATATATATCAATGATTTTTTCAACATTAGTTTCAGACAGTTCAGCCTTCGTGCACAGTCTCAATTTTCCTAGCCATTTTGAGTCTAATTTGGATTTTTTAAATCGATAACATGGCAAATTTGAGCTTTTTATCAATAAAATGGACCAAACTGGAATGTTTTTATCAACAAATATTGACACTGGCCATTTTGGGGAAAAATGCAATTCATGTGAAAAGTCCACTGATTTGGGAAAAACTAATTTAATATAACTCTTTATAATAATTAAAAATCATATTAATTTTAGTTATATACTTTGCTAGTTGTTTATGAAATAAATTTGAGATATATTTTTCATTAGACAGTTATCTTTCTATAATTTTTTTTTTAACTTCTGGAGGAGATTTTTTCTACAAAATGGGGGAAATATATATACTCTTTTTTTAGGGGAATGGGGCCGAATATCGGCCCCGAAATCGCCATAAAAAACACTGGCATCTACGAAACAAGTTGTTGAACTACGATGATTCAATCAAAATCTCGTTCCCAGCAACGTTTTTTAAAGGAATTGTTCGCATGTTTTTGTTTTTTCAAATTTCATTGAACATAATAATTTTAAAATATATAATGTTTTAAATGGTCTTAAATAATTTGAACAGTTAAATTAGTTCAACAAACTATTGCCGCCGGGATTAGATACCGTGTTCAGGGAGCGAAAGCGAATGCGTTACCACTGCGCCACGCAGACGATCATGTTAAGTCGCGAAACATTATGCCTACAGCAACCGTTATCTAATGCGCCCCACGCTATAATGTAGGACGATGACGGCATCCGCGAATTGTTCATTTCAATAATTTTCAAATACTTACCGACTTTAAAGAAATAATCTTTCAATTTAAATCGGGCTTTAAAACAGATATCAACATATTTAATCAATCTTTTCAATGAATAAACTACGGACAGATGTATATAATTACTTTGTACACATGAAAAAGACGCTTACATAAACGCCCATCAAATCAAAAGAAAGGTAACATCGGCGTACGTTTGCCGACATCCGGTAATTTTTCGGGGCGCAAAATAACATCGCTGTTTCGTGACGTGTTTTTGATTATAAACTAAATCGTCTGTTGGAATATTGCAAACAGCCTACAAATGATGTGTTCTGATTTTGAACTAAATAGTCAGTTGGCATACTGCCAAGAGGTAAAAATGATATCACGAATATCTTTATTTCACTTTTTACACGCTCGGTAAAGAGTTTTTGTATATCATGATCACACATCCATGATTCCTTAGGAAAATGAACTACGTACATCCTTCACATTTTGCATTGTCAGAGAGCACTGTTTTCAATTCTTTTGCTCTTACTATTTTTAGATATAACGCAAAACCACTTTAATAAATATTGATTTCGTAATTTCTGTGTTGATCTTCTTATGCGGAGTATAACTCATGATAATTAATATAAATTCACACAAATTAATTATGCATATTTAGATATGTTTGTATGTAATTTATTTTAATTCTATGTCTAATAATCAGCACTTTTTTGAAGGCAATTTGTTAGGGTAAACTATATTAAAGGGTCAAACATTTTGAGAATAATGAAAGCCGAAAAAGATTGTCAGAATTTTGTGTTGAAACGCGTTAGTCTTTTTGTTGAGGCAAGTGACCAATGGTCATAAAATACAAGACAAAACATACGACACCACATTAAGCATAACACACCCATGTTTTAATATGCACAAAAGCAACACCATAACATATTTGTTATGCTCGAGGAAATGATGTTAATACAAATCAAATCTCTTACACTTGAACGGCAACGCATGTTTGTATTTTAAATGACTTGAATGCATTGAAAGATAGTTGTAAATAAAACATGAACAATCAAAAACAAATTAGGTGGTATGTTAATTCCATTTTTGCTGTTTCTGTTAAGTCAGTTTTCAGTTGAAAATAGGAAATGAGGACAAACGCGCCTGTGTACGAGTTTAAAAATTCATAAGCTTTATTTTTACTAGAAATAGCAAATCGATATGCCTTAAATTTAGGAAAGATAAAACTCAGGAGAGATAATTAGGAGAACAAATCTTGTCACACTAAACTGGAAATTTTAAACAAGTGATCAATAGCATACACGATACATACAAGACACACATTATAAATTCAATTATAATGGAAAAAACTCGGGTTACCGCGTTGAAACATGCATTGCAAAGAATTGGGTTTTAAACCGATTTAAAAAGCTAGCCAAACAGCAATAAAAAATACAATTGTAAATGTTGTATGAATTTGAATGTTACAGACTATTTAATCAGTTATGCAGTGTTCTGTAATATTAGGCAAATCATGACAATGTAGTGTATAAACATGAATACTTCTAATGTGGAGGAATGCGTGTTATTGAGTTATTCACTTTATCGTCATGAATAGTAACATGTCTCGGACAGTTTTTTATGGTAGATAATTTGGATATTTTGTTCAAATAATGGAGTATCTTAGTTAAAATTTTCATGTCAATATTTACTAATTAAGTTTTAGAAACACATAATTTTTAATATATTATTATTTTTCTATGAACTGTGCTTAAAGGCTCGATCATGGCAACGCATGAATAAATCAGCTATAAGCGATACAATGATATTGAGCAAATGCAAATATTTCCTAGTTGGCTTTGAAATAAGGTTAACATAAATGTTATTGATTTGAGCTCTACTACGCTTCTGAACATCAAATTGCTAATTTTCCAAGAAAATAGTATATATCATTGCATATAATTGTGTTATGATTGCAAAACAATATTGTTTATTGATAACATAGTGAATTACCTAATTCTCAGTATTTATTCCTCTGGAAAATTGACCTTTCTAAGATTAAAAAAAACTTGTTTGTAGCTATAGAGAGAAAGTGAAACGAACATTTTCTGAATAATTATTAGTTACAATCTTAGTTATCCATGTATATCACCGTCTTAACGGCTTTTAAAGTCGCAGTCGATGGTATTGATTTCAAAACATTCTTTTTGTTTATGCGTTGTGTGATAACATTTTTAAAAGTAAAATAATATATCGCTAAACTAATAACACGTTAATACACTTGCCGCAGAAATATTTCATCTGTTACAGTACGTTTTATTAACTCATTAAGTAGGCACGAATTGCAGGGGGGAATTTTCCTACAGTTTTTCCATCGACAATATAAAACAGCATTACAATAAGCTAAAATGCAACATTTAAAGATTTACTTGTTGCATTTGTTCAATTAGTATTATGCATACATTGAAACAAGCAATCGTAAAGAAACATTCAACAATATTTTAAAAATGCGTTTGATCGGTTCAAAACATGTTTTTCCCCAAAGAACACGGATAAGAAATACAGTGGTGTGTGAAAATCAAATGCGAACTTGATATAAATATCTGGAATGAATGTTCACTTTCATATTCACGACCGATACTTTTAAAATGATAAGGTTTACGTTTAATATTAACGTAATTTATTGCATTTTTTTTAAAAAATGTGTCGACAAAAGTAAAGTGATCCACTAACTAGTCAAGTGATTCGTTAAATTACTAACTGGTGTATAATACTTTTGTTAGTGCTCACAAATTACTTTTTTTTAATTCTTTGTTTTCGAAAACAACTTAAACATGATACATTCTATGTAATACAATTGTAAGACAATGTGAATTTGACCTTTTACAGTTTGCTAGAAAAAGAGCTGCGACAATAGTGCCCGACTGTATTACACACTATATGTCAAATTTCAATATGTGTCCTGACACCGAACACATTTTGGGAAATGAATTGGATGCTTTCGAGTGTTAACATAACGGTGCCAACACGTGTATGTTTAACATGTTAATTCGAAAAAGTGACATTTACGTATCACTTAATGGTTGTCTATAGTATAATCTTAAAACATTGGTTTTCGTCAGCGTTACCACTGCAGTAACCAGGTTTTGATTTCATCCGATTTCAAACAAATAATTGTTACGCTTACATTTGCAGAAAAGACTACATTAATATATGTATTTTTTATGTATGATGCAAATATGTCAAGAATGTGGCTTTAAAATTCAGATAAAACGTGCTATTATATGTACTTTAAATTTTCCAGAATGAACACGGCTGGAAAGTAATTGCTATTAAATGTCAGGAAAATGATTCGCCGTAGGAATTCCTATTATTGCACATAGTATTTTAATAACATTATTTGGTTTAAACATATTTATTCTAGAATGTGTGTACAAGATATGTTACAAACATCTAAATAACATTATTTTGAATGAACATTTAAATATTTAATACGAATGCCGAAATTCTCTAAAAGTTACAGATACAAAACACATGTTGAAAGCGATATATTTATTGCTAAACTCATACTGTTAAAATTATGAATATTGGTTACACAAGACATTTTAAAGTAAACAAAGTAAACGTGTTAATACTGATTTAATATCGCGTATATTATAATTTTAAGTAAGGGATACACACTGTTTGAATAAACACACCATCTAACAAACGACCTTAAAATTAGAAAATTATGATATGTAGGATGATATGGATATATTAAATATTATTATATACATAATTATATTATCCAATATGATGTCGTCATTCGTACTACGTACACTATTTTACCGTATTTGTCCAATATGATCCGTATAGGACGGTCCGAGTTAAACAAAATATTTCTTCGAACAGACTCTTAATCAAAAAGTGTTATGATCTTCATCGTGTTGAAACAAGACGTTTCACTGGTCGGCAAAATCGCGGTTTAATAATGTGTCCAACATTTAAACAATATTTAAATTAACTTTCTTAATTTTCTTTTAGGGAATATTGCTACAAAACGCTCTTTCGCGGACTTGTTGTTGCTGTGCATATTAAACGTGAAAAATGCTAGCAACAGAAAAAATATGGAAGGTATTATATGTATATAATAAAACAAAATATATATATTACTCCTTTGTGCACAATACTGTGATAAATATGTTGTCGTTAACAGTTGGAATACAAAACTGGTATGTCCGCTGTGTAATGGTCCAAATATATCGCCGTATTGTATAACACGTTGCCAAATAACGTAACATTATATAGTGATTTTAGCTACATATGACATATTTTCACTTCACATTTATATTTTTAACACACATATATATTGTTTAATAGTAAATCGCTCTCAGCATCAAACCAAACACGTAAAATTGAACTATTAATACGAAAGAATGAAACATTACGTGCATACATTTTCAACATAAAATGGTTTTCATTGGTGTATTTTATAAAGATATTCCCATAACGTCAGACCTTTGTGGGTTTTTTTATAAATAATTATCGTCGTTTAGGGCACGTTCGAAAACGGAAGCCAATGTGCAACGTTTATATAATTATAAGCAAAGAAATAAAAATATAAAATAATATACAAGGTGAAATATACACCGACAGAAAAATACACTATCAAAACAATAGTTTCATTTTTGGCAATTATGTTTACAGCAAACACAAAAAATTGAAAACAACGTGTAAGAGAAAAAGATTTTGCGTGTGACTTGATTACAAACAAATGATTTGCAAAACTATTAATAACTTTTTTTAATTCCTGAAAAATTGTGATGTTTGTAACTAAAAGGTAAACACAAAATAGCTTCTTTCCAATTATATATTGGCTAATTTACAGCAATTATATGTGGACATTTTATTTTAAGACATAATGTTACAGAATGTACCAAATATATTTTAGTGCGCTTATTTTAATAAATTTCTTCAATATCATAAAAAATATATGCACATATTTAAATGCTTGAAAAATACGTTGAATGTATTTGTTCACAATTGTTTTTTTTAAATTATTGAAATAATGCATAACAGTGTTGAAAATAAAAGAATATCATTGTCTACATTAACATGTGAATATTTTGCGTTCTGGTAGAGATACGCGTCATTAAACAACACCTTATATCTCAGCTAACTTTTAAATTCTTGTGTGTCAGTTTTGTTTTCTTATAATGAACAAAAGCCCACGAAAATGGCGAAAACATACAATTTCTTCTGAGAACAAAAATCAAAGTATAACTGAAATACAGTTTTTAATTCAGATAACCTGTGGGTGGCTACCCTGTCCGTCTACCAAACGTTATAATTGCTATCCGTTAAATAACAAACGCAAAAATACATTTGTATGGCATAGTTGCTCAAATTGTTTAAGACCAATTTGGCAAACATTCTTTAGGTTTTGGATTAAGCAATTTATGTGACTTACTAACCGTTAAATATAAATGTTAATTGTAAGCACAATGTATGCTCGATTACTTTGCATATGTTTGATAATAAAATTGCTTTCAAAAATAATTATATTTGGGTTTGAACTTAACAGATAGGTACATTAATTGGTCGTTAAAATGTGTGAGCAACCGTTCCCAGAAACGCAATAATTGAGTTTATAAAGGAAAATAATTAGATGTCTTATATATACACTTTGATACATAAACTGAAAACTGTTGATACTTTATACAACTGATGTTTCCTGTTACCTTCAGAATTATTCGTTAACGCGAGTCACTGCCATTCTTACTCAAACACAAGTTGTATGGCCACTTTATATTTACTGGATAAGTATGACATCATCAATTGTCAGGCAAACAATGAAATTCCTATTTTCACTGCACACAAGCACCCTGCCACAGGGACCAACACAGGCACATCGTGCTTCCGTGATGTTCTTTTACGCGACTGCCCTATGGTGTCGGACATGTACATTTTCTGAGCGTACCTGTCAATAAGTATCAACGTCTTCTTCGACTAGATACGCGTGGAAAAACTTGAATTACCATTGGATGTCTGCTGACTCTCCACCGTACATGGATATCATTCTCATAACGCGGGGATCACACCATTTACTCAATATCATGTTAGATGGAGACATGCAGCATGGAGATGAGAACTGAGATTATGTTTTGGATGATGCTTTGATCTCCGTTGTAATACGACTGGTATTGTCACGGACATGAGCCAGGCTTTCTTGATATCATCAGTCAAAGCTAGCTAAGCACTTTGATATACACACTTTGCAACCTGGTTTCTGCAAAATCGAGTATAGTATTCTAAGTCTCTGTAGTCGTTCATTTAGTTTGACGCATTTCGTATGCACGCTATCAATTGCTACCAGTCTCCCGTGCGGCGAGAAGTCCGGGCCACTGAGAAGAGGCTCCTTTTTATCATCTCAAATGTTTTGAATGAATGAACATTCCGATCTTGACATAGGGAAAACATGTGCCTATTAATGTTCAGTTCTAGAGGGGTTTTCAATTAATTGTTTTCAGTAATTTGTTTTATCAATTAATATACAAAATAACGTTCAATTCAATACCAAAATTGCAACCGTTATTTTATTTCCTACGACAATACTATTGCCTTTTTCCGCTCCATTGTTAATGTACGCAATAAAGCTGAACTTAGTACCCAAGGCAGACAATTAGTATACATTGACCAATATTCAACGCGCACCAATAGAGAGGATAGTCATGAAACAGAAATATGTAACATTGGAACGTGATCATTAGAATACCAAACAATATACCGTACACTATGTATCTTGAATGTGAATACACAACAGTTCAAATGCTTGTTATGTGAATTAAAAAAGTATTATGTTATAACATACACACTACACTAGTTGACATTTCTTGTTTTTTAAATGTATTAAAACACATGTTAATTTATCGAAAATTCACAATACAGAGACAGTTTGAAATTCTAAAGAGATTAAACCTAATAACAACACTATTCAATTGTTATTAGACGAAATAATATTCTGTATTGATTAAACAATGCAACAAAAACAAACGTTTATATTAAATATATTTAATATGTGTGTACAACAATGATCGCATGATTGTCATTTTTCAAGTCACCTATTTCATTGCCGGTGATATATTATACAAGTGAAGTTTTATTTTGCCATGAGCGCCGCCGGACACAGCAAGCCAAGTGCCGTCCTTAGACACACATATGCTGTACGGGTACTGCATATCCACTGGGTAGGTACCGAGAAGTTTACCGTGAGTGGTCAGGTGCACGACGGATTGATAATTCCAACTGCACACCAGCACCGAGTCACTAGGCCCGGCACAGGCACTACGAGGTTGCTGTATGTTCTCATTAGTGACTGCTCTAGATGTGCCCTTCATGATGTCGTACATGAACACTGTGTTAGCGAACCTGTCAGTCAGTACTAGCGTGTTCTTGTACATTGTACATACGTGCACAAACTCTCATCTAGTTTGTATGTCTTCGTAGGAAACGTCAGGAAGTGATCAACGTCAGACTCCACCCCGTCCACTGATATCATTCTAGCAGGACGGGGATCATCGATTGTACTGACGACCATCTGAGACGGAGACATACAGCATATAGAGTTGAAATTAGATGTTGTTCTGATATCCCTGTTCAGTTCGAAGTTATTGTCTGTACTCACAGAAAGGAGACATACTACTTTACCAAATGTTACACACACTGCATCATGTGACACACATACTACGCAAAGTGGTGCATACTCGCACTTGTACGGTGTTCCAAGTCTCTGCAGTCGCTCATTCAGTATGATACATTTCTTGTTTTTGTTATCCACAGCTACCAATCTCCCGTCCGTAAGGAAGTCTAGTCCAGTAAGGAAAGGTTCCATCTCATTATCTCCAGTCTTTGGTAGATCCATGAATACGAGCAGCTCCAGGGTGACTGGCCTCGGTTGGGATGATAGGCTAATAAGACTGTTTTCCACTTAAATAATAATAAAATATACTAATAAAAATAAAAATATATTTAAAAAAATTATAATAAATAATAAGAACCATGAAACAAATTTACTACTGAAACTCTAATATTTAAATGACATGTAATACTTTAATGCAAAAAACACTGCAATTACATGTATTCGGGATTCGAACGATTGATATTTGGGGGGAAAGTCATGCTGGACAATTCTGGGATTCGTAGGTATTGTGAATGCTCTGTTACAAATACACCAAATTAATCGATGAACAGCGTAACAAACACATGATACATTTCCCTATGCTTGTTTTATCAAAAATCCAAACGACACTTTTCATCTTGGAAAATTATGTAATATTTATTTTTGGAGCTTTTGAAAAGCATCAAATCACAGTTTTTATTAAATCGTTGCAATGCCTCTACAGTCGGATTAAGAAATCATCATATATTCACATTACTGTATTTTCTGTTAAATTGCTGTAAACACGAATTTTAATAAAAATACTTACATCGTAAACAAATTGTTGGACAGTTGAACTCTCAAAGTCCTACAATAGGTCCGAAATGAACCCTGGTCGCTAAGACGCTTGACATTGGATCCAAAAGAACCTAAAAGATTTAAGGTGAGCCAGATAGATGTGCGTTTACAATATATCTACCACGCTTTGTTCCGCAGTAACGATTTATGTAAGCTTAGTATCCGCATCAACATGCACGTGTAATTTAAAGTGGTCTAATGTTATCTATTCAAGGAATACTTTTTAATACATGGAATTTTTAAGAACCGTATACAATTACCTTTGGAATGCGCGTGTAAGTTAATCGTTCTAACTACTAGTGTAAATGTCTATGAATGAAACAGTAACAGGAGATCGCGTTGTTGTGAATAAATTATTGACTCGATCCCCTGTCCCCTATCATAGGATCACGAACACCACAATATTTCACTCGTAGCCGATAGTGATCCGTCCCTCAAATTCGGAGCTGAATATGACGATGGGCTGCGAGTCAATACGTCGTTTTGCGATGTTTTGTGCCCGTACGCAATCTGGTAACACTTTTTCATATTGCAGATATACACCAATGCGTTAGTCACGAATCGTGCCATTTTTAACGACATAATACGGGTAGGTCTGTTGTGTTTTCCACAAATATAATCGATACTGACCACTCACTTTTGAACGAGTCGGTACAAAAGCCTCGTAACTGATTGCTGTGTTGTAATAAAATATTTTAAGCTTATCAATATTAAAATGCGTTTGCAAACGACGCGATACTATACTTAGCGATCGTAGCCAATTGTATAAATCTTGAAATTTCTTCTGCAGCAGATAACTTTTAGTTATATTTAATTTTAGGATATTTTTTATAAGAAAATCGAATAAAAAAGCAGTAGATACGCGAACAGGTGCAAGTTTTGGTTAAGTGTTGGATAAGAGTTAGCTTACTAAAGGTGTTTGAATTTGGTTGTCTTTTTCCGAATAAAGCATGCACTGACAAAATGGCTGACATGGAAATACCGATCGCTAGATGACCAAGACAATTTCTATGAATCGACATATTTACGGAAACAAATTACCTTGAGAATTTCGTCGACTTTTTAGATTATTACCTGACAACAGCGACCGCATAGAAAAACTGATCGGACATAGACTTGCAGACTGATCGGACACAGACTTGCAGACTGATCGGACATAGACTTGCAGACTGATCAGACATTGTCTTGCAAACTGATCTGACATAGACTTTCAAAACCAACAGGGCAGAATAAACACTTGACACCACGGCAGCAAATGTTTATAACACTGAAATGTGTTGCTTCCGGAAATATGTGCAATTACTTTGGGATACTTTTATGGTGGATTATGAAGTTTAAAACCCCTTCACAAATGATCGACATCTCATCATAAAATAAAGTTTGCATATCTTCTCTTTCGACTTGATATCGTTTCGGCCATTTTCTCATATACAAACGCAATTGTCGTCTGATATGGCACCTTCCGCGAAACCGTCTTTACCGGAACCAGACGAAATGTGTATTGTAGATTTTTTTGTTCGGCCAACTTGAACCATATCGGATAAAAATATCCAATCTGACTTGCAATTTTATACATTAGGATAATCACTTTGAATAACATATCAACCAACGGATAAATTTAACCAAAGGTTTTCATTTGGATTGGCAAATGTGATCCATATTTATACAATCGCCTACGGGTCGACCAGTTCAGATAAGAATACACGTGTTTTATTCCGATCATCTGGGGAGAGTCCATGATTGAATATCGATTTTACACAATAATCTATATATAATTCCCCGAACAAGGACTTTTTTACGTGCGAAAAAAATCCCACTTGTGTACCACGAATTAAAGCAATCCGTTACGATATACAGATGTAAGTCGAATTCGGTCGCGACGTCCATAATGGCATGAGGTTTCAATACAATACGCTACGCAAAAGTTTTTAATTTTTAACAATCCGAAAACAGATTGTGTCAGTATATTTGTATATTTTCTGAATGTGTAAGGATAAATATATTAGACGCTACCATTCAGATAAGTTGAAATATCGTTGAATTTATATTTAGATATTTACGCCTATTTTCCATTCCGTTGAGTCTTACTATTTGAAACTGTGTTGTCTACGTTAATAATTTATGCATTGCCTCTTCAAATATTTGTATTAAAGAGCTCTCATTTTATCATAATTCGCTGACATGTTTGTGATCTTAAGTCAAGACCTTGTTTGTTAAGATATCGTAAAAAATGTTTAACTACAAATCTTAGTATAAAAAAGTTTTAAAAAGCGTTCATGAATGATGGACTTACGATTTACAGTTCTGACGAGAACAAAAGCAAATAGTTTTAAACAATTTATGTAAGTGAAATATTAATTGAAAGATTAAGAAAACGTCATTGCAAAAAAATAACGTAAATACAATTTCAGGTTAACAATGTCCATCTTTACAAATTACGTTCATACTTAAACTTCAAATGAACAATGTAAAAGTATGTTTTATATCCACAACCCACATTTATCCCCTTTGAATTTTTAAGTGTCAATCATTTTAAGCTGATATGTTTGCTATGTTTCATAAGCTGAAGTAAAACTTCTTATTGAACTACACACTTGTGTCTACGATGTTGCTTCTAGCATTAAAATTCCTCAATAAATACGTCATAGCTTGTTAATACGTCAAGCAACAGATAGATTGGAATAATACTCTGCAATTCTTCTTTATTATATAATAGATATGGTTCATCGGTGAAATAATCGAAGTACGGGTTTGAGATTACATGACCCACCGGAAGTTGATACAGAAGGCGATTATGATGAAGGTCATCATGGGCGTGACAGTAACAGTTTTAATTTGGCGTCTAATGATGATGAAGATTTGAAACAGGTTGAACAGTTCTGTACTGATGGCTGTGGATGCAGACACCACTGTGCACATAAATTGAATGAAGGGAAAGTTGATGAACATATTTTGACCGTGATGAGCATAGTTTGACAGTCCGTGAAATGAAAAAAAAAGCAAACGATCAACATGTGAATTGCGTTCTGCAAGCCAATGCTCGGCTGCCATATACAGAGAAAAGTGGATGCACAGTCAAATTCAGTGGTAAACGGTGACCCCGATATGCCCTGGCTCTCAAGCTATGTCATTATGCAAGGTTATCCGAAATATGATTAATTAATGCAAACATTAGAAATTGATTGGAGACCACTTTTTTGAAGACCGACCCCACATTTTTCGTTGCAAACCAGGATAAGGAATGGGAATAAGCGTCTTCGTCAAAACGCATGGGTAAAGATTTGCTTAGGCAGCCTTTGCTAGTGGTTATGGATTTTCTCTTGTTGATGGCCGTGTACATTTCGTTGTTTTTGAGTATGAACGTTACGGACAGAAATAAATTGGTAGTATAAAAGGATTAAAAGGGAATAACTTATATTTTAGAAATAGTTTGAAGACTTTCAAACTATTTCTAAAATATAAGTTATTCCCTTTTAATAATAATCTGGGTAAACGGAAAGGAGGGTAAAATAATTGCATTTTTATTCAAAACTGACGAAATGAAAAGTTTCAATGTACGTGAAGTAAGAATAGGGAATGACAAAGAGAGTAAGAACGTGTTGGGTGTTTGAATAGAAAACTATGATCTGACGTTTTGGTATGTGATTGAATAAGAAGTATTTTAGTCAGTGAATTCAAAAATAGATTCTTATTATTTAATAGTAATAGTAAGTGATAGTATTTTGTTAAACGCTTATAATAATTTACGTTAATTGGTTGCTTTCTCTTTATATTAAAATAAACAAATAGTAGCACGAAAAAGAAGATGCTCTAACCACAATGCTAACATTTTTAACATTTTGGTTAGCTGATAATTTTGAACGGGTAATCTGTAAACAAAATGTTAACATAATTCGTTTCGTCAAGTGATAGCTTCTCAACAACATCATATGCGCTAAAAATAGTTGAAAACCGCTACATAACGCTTTCGAAATACACTTGGAGATTTTTCTAACGCATCACGTTTCAAACTTAAATATCTCAATTATGAGTTAAGATATTGATTTAAAATTTTGCATACGATCATTTGACTTCATTCTATGCTAGCTCACGATAAAAGCATTCATCCGTGACGATTGGACGCTTTACCACGTCGGGTAGGTGTGGTTCGATTTTTTTTGCACGTGGAAATGTTGAAACGCGATTCGATTCTAGTTTTATTTCAATTTAATTACTTTAAATTATTTGATTATTTTAGGTGGGTTCTTACACAAGGAAAACATAAAATTAATTTACAAAACAATATAGCTCGTATGAATATTTAGGAGCGCAATCGCGCACTTTGCATTTTACAGGCTACCTTATCCACTTGCTAAAGCGTCCGATCGTCACGGATGAATGATTTTATCGTTAGCTTTCACATATTGTAGTCAAATGATCACATGTGCAATTTTAAATAAAAATATTTACTCATTACTGAGATATGTAAGATTAAAAGTGTTGCGTTAGGAAAATCACCAAGTGTAGTAACAGGCGATATACATGTTATTCCAATTTAATTTCAATTTAATAATTCTAGGTAAGTTTTTACACAAGAAAAAAATAACATTAATGAAAGAAAAACAATATGGCTTGTATGCATATTCAGGAGCAAAACGGCTCAATCGGCATGTTGCAAGCCGGTCAGTTATAAAGACGTGTAAGTTTATGCGTTTTACTTTTCACATTGTTATTATTTAACATTGTACGAGTTTGCGAATTCGACTTTTGAAGTGACGTTTTTAATTTGTTAAGTTTTATATTTTGTCGGTTTTCAATAACAATAAAATTTTCAGGAATTATCAGATATGAGTTGAATTAATTTTGGACCAAATTTCAACACAAGCCGTTCAAAAATAAGGGAGCTATATTGATATGATTAAGTGATGCGTTAGAAAAGTCTCCAAGTGTAGACATAAAAGCATGTCTAAATAATATTGAACCATATGACAAAAAAGCTTTAAAATATGCATACAGTTATGACGGGCTTTAGGGCAGCATTATATGGGTACACTTTCGAGGCTAGTAACACTAAGAGACAACGTAGTGCACTAATTGTCATTTCACAAAACTACCCATCGTGCACTGCTTTCAGAAATAGCATCAGGTTTTCTAATATTTTACCTTAATGGAAGTTACCGGAGTTGTCAGAATGTCGGAAAAAACGGATGACAACATTGCCTAGGTAGTTAGAAAGGATGAAAATATATTTGCGTACGTTCCTTTAATAACAAGTGCAAAACTCTATGAAATAAAATATCAGTAAAAAACATATTAAATATCGATTTAATCAAACAAAAACACATAATTGCTTCAATCATGCGTAATGCCCCTTTTGCGTATTAATTGTATTGATTATGCATATTTTAAATTGTCCCTATGACAGAAAATGCCAACTTTTATAAAGAAACATTATTTATTTTACTGTATAATAGCACAATAGCAATGTCCTTCTTGCATGATGCTTTAATAAACAAAACATCAAGACGTTATTTAGTCTTTAACGTTATCGTGTATGCATCCGCTGAGAACAAAATTGCGCCAAAATGATCTCTATAAACGACAAATTATTTTTCAAATTGTGTAATTTTTCAAAACAATCTTACAATTTTGGCAACAAATTATTACAAGAGCACCGCCTAGCGTTTGCAGAACGCTTATTTGTTTTCTTTTGAAAGATGAAGGGACCTATCTCTCAATACTTCAATCAAAAAGTAGGGAGAGGTGGGGTGGAAAGGGGTGTATAGTGTTGGGGTGTGGCCATTTATTACATTATCTTCCAAAATGAAAAAAAAAGAAAAAAAAATTGGAGCGGGATTCTTGGGTGGGATGGTTGGACGGTTTTTTCAAAAATAAAATAATGCAAATAAATATTTTTTTAACCATGTTTAAAAAAAAAATATGTGTGAAGGGGAGGTTCGGGGTGGTGTCGGTGGTTGAGAGGGGGTAAAGTGTGAGGTTGTGGTCATTTATTATATGATCTTCAAAAATAAAATAAAAAGGAAAAAACATTTTTTGAAAGGTGGGGATTCTGGGGTGGGGCGAAGGGAATGGTTTGGGTGAAGTAAATTGTGGTATGTCAGGTAAGTGTTGTTTTGTCAAAGTATGAATTTAATATGATCATAAATAAAGAAGTTATGGCAATTTAAGCAAAATTAAATAATCTGACCTTGAGAGTGAGTGAGTCAAGGTCATTCAAAGGTCAATGTCAAATTTAACTTGTATTTGAAGTTTGAAAGCAATAGCCTTGATACTTCAGAAGTAAAGTGGATCTAAACACAAAAAAGGGCCATAATTCCGTCAAAATGTCAACCAGAGTTATGCAACTTATCCTGTACAGTCCCCTTATGATATTTAGCGAGTGTTCCAAGTCTGAAAGCAATAGCTATTATACTTTAGGAGTAAAGATGACCAAAACACAAAACTTAACGACATTTTCAATTTTCTAAGTATAAAGGGGCCATAATTCTGTATAAATGCCAGTCAGAGTTACATAACAGTCCCCTTATGATAGTTAGTAAGTGTTGCAAGTATGAAAGCAAAAGATTTGATACTTTAGGATTAAAGTGGAAAATAAACACAAAACTTAACCAAATTTTCAATTTTTTAAGTTTAAAAAGGGCACATAATTCTGTAATCGCAGCCAGAGTTATCTAACATTGTCTGCCCAGTCCCCTCATGATATTTAGTAAATGAACAAGGTTTGAATGCAATAGCTTTGATACTTTATGAGAAAAGTGGACCTAAACACAAAACTGAACCGGACGCCGACGCAGACGCCTACGCTCAGGTGATGACAATAGCCCCTTTTTTTTAAATAGATGAGCTAAAAACAAAAAGTCAGCTGTTATTAATAATTTAAGGTTCAAAGTGGTTATTATATTGTAAATATGTTATGACTTCTAGTTTATAGAAATATCAAATACCGAAACACAATTTATTAAAATTAAGTTGAATAAAAAGTAAAATACCTGCATGCTTGCGCTCGCAATTAAGCTTTATGTCGTTGTTTCCTTTTTCAAGAATTGTTGATAGCTCCTTCGGAAAAGACAATGTCATTTTTGTTGTGACTTGCGTGTTTAGTTGTTCAGATATATCAGATATGAAGGTTACATTTTCCTGCTGAAAATTTCTCCAAAATATGGACTTTTGATCCGGCGTTCAATTTTCCAAGAGAGCGGAGCAAATTGACAACACTTTATTGATGTTGGTCTTAATCTTGCAAGCTGCTGCATGTAAATCGTCAAGTCGCTTGACCTCCACAGACTTTATTGCATTCGCTTCATTCATAATGCTCTTCTCAGCCATGTCAAAAAGTTTCATGACACGGTCTCTCATTTCATGCAATTCTGTAGAAATGTCTGCAATGAACTGATTCTAATCCGTCTTTTACTGTTCACAGCCCGCTATTAAAGAGTCTGCATCCGCTTCTGATTGTAGTAAGATCTGTTTTAAGAAACTCGGGTCTGGCACTTTGCTTTCAGACACACAGGCTATTTCATCTAATCGATCACATTTACCATGCAAGACAGCACATGTATTGCAGCAGAGCTTGGAATGGTCATAACAGTAAAAGCTGAACTTCTTTCCATGTGGCCGACAAGTGTCCATACCTTTCATGTCAACTACCACCGGGACTGAATCCATTTCCTGAAGAACGACTATGTCATGATTCCCTGTTGTATAAATAGTGTGTGGAAGTCTGCACTGGTTACACAGGAGAACATTACATGCCTTGCATATCAGAGTGGCCTTTGTTGCCTGGTTGTTTCTCATACATGAATCGCATGATGCATCAATAATATCGTCTGGAACTGCGTCATTTAAATTGTCTTGGTTGGCAACACTCCTACTAAAACTTGCCATTCTGTAGTTATTAATTGTTATTAAAATACTGTCCACTGTTGCCTGTTAAATAAACTTCTTTTAACAAATTATATGATTAATAAGTTAAACGCATTTTAATTGTTTTGGAAAAAATACACGCATGGACACAATTCCGCAATTTCTTGAAACTTGTAATTGCTAGTTAAATCTCGAACAGCAGCTAAATAAATGAATTATATTAACGAAGATTTATAGAACGTGTCTTCTTTTTATATTTGAACAATATTAACAGTTTGTTTAATATTATTAAATCAAACATAAGAAGTCACTAATTATCACATCGACGTTAAGACTGAATATGCCTTTTATATAATTATTTTCAAATTCCATTCATTTGGTGATTAAAAGACTTCAATAGATTATAAGTAGAACATATACCAACCGTCAATCCTTTATAATCTATGTACTGAATTAATAGAGCAAAAACAATACTTGTCGCTTAATGAATAACATTATGGTTATAAACGGTAACAAGATATGCAAACGGAGCCTCAGAACGCAGTTAGGTAGGTAATACGAAGAAGCAATGTATTCACAACCTTTATCAGAACGATACCGATTAGACAACCTTTCATGAAGTTCAGAACGGTTTTTTGTATATTCATTGTTTGAACAAACGGAAGCAAGAAACATATTCGCACCTCTCTTTAAACTGCCCACTTTTTTACATGTGGGCTTGTTTGAAATCTTCCGGTGTTTAATTAAAACAAAATAAGGATAAATTATGATGATGAAACAAGTTTCTTAATACGACACTCGGATCTACATGTATTCCACAAACATTTCTTCATGGTGATACTTTAGAGATGTATTTCGATTTCCATTCCTATAGGTAGCATTATACATGACATGTACTACTTTTGAACTCATACAATATTCCGGCGTTAACCTTTTGTCATACGGCTATTTTAAATTTATCACAAATCGTCCTGTTCTTCCGACAACAACTAAAATACTATAAAATTAACTGACTCCTATACTTTTGCAAAATTACATTTTCAGCCGTATTTGTACTATGTTATAAATTTGTTTAGAGGAATACAATTACTATTCCACAACAGGGTTTTCCCCATGCCATTTAAGCGCCCCTTGCCGGGGCGCTTGAATTTCGAAAACAGAGTTCCCGGGGCGCTTGAAATTTTCCGACCTGTGTGTTTTTCAGTGAAAGAAAGTGGAGATTGTAAAAAAACCCAAAGGTTTATCAGTGTATCAATATTCCCTGTTTTAAAAGAGCACGCGTTACCTACTTCACAAGTAATCGCCATAAACATGGATAATCCACTGATAAGATAATAGCATGACGCGCGTATAGATTATTCTAGCCACATTTCACAGTCATTTAAATGCTGACAAGGATGTATCAGGTAACTTTCCAGTCGTCAAACTTTGATGTTATTGTCCAATAGGTTACGCGAATGCTTATGAGGGCGGGGTTAACTATCGACCATTATTTTTGATTGACGTCGGGCACGATGTAAAAGTTTCTCGCAGCTTGATTAGCAAGAATTTGTACCATTTACGTAATAACAAAGTACATTAAAGACGGTTTCGGGCATCACCATCACACCTTTTTACTGTAAACAAGTGTTACCTATGACCCGAACGGTAAGAAGTTTGCACAGCACGTTTTTACTACTGAACTTAATGATGTAACTGCTGCACGTAATGACGAATGTACCGAACGTAAAGACGTTTGCACAGCGCATAATGTTAAAACTGCTACACATAATGAGTAATGACGAATGAACCGAACGGAAAGAAGTTTGCACAGCACGTAATGTTGTTACTACTGCACATAATGATGTAACTGCTGCACGTAATGACGAATGTACCGCACGTAAAGACGTTTGCACAGCGCATAAGATAAAACTACTACACATAATGTTGAATGTACAGAACGTCAAGAAGTTTGGACAGAACATAATGTTATGACTACTTCGCGTAATGCTTTAACTACTGCATACAATGACGACTGTACCGAACGTAAAGAAAATTGCACAAAGCATAATGTATATTCCACTGAAAATATTGATTAATGTACTGCAAACAACGAAAACAGTCATATGAAGTCAGTAATGGCGTTCCATAAATTTTCGTGAATTAATTACGCACACTAGTACATTTTTCGTCCGATAATCGATACTTAGAAGACTGATGATGGCAACCGGCCGTAATCCTCGTGAATTTCATGCATTATTCCGTCAAAACATTTATTCGACTTAAGTGTTTAAACAAATTATCGTTAAATTCATAACGCAACTGTTAATATTTATTAAAATCTCAAATGGGAATAATTAAATTTGTCATCCGAAACCCTTTCCCGTGTGTCGACGTTAACGCGTTTTTAATCCGAAGCACACTTCCGAATGTAAATGTTACCGCAACGTTAAAATATTCTTGCTTCAAATTAGTAGTGCAAATTTATTTTGTGTCGAATCTTTTTCTCAATTAAAAAGAGCGCAAAAATTATGCAGCATGAACATCGTCGCGTGTATTGTTTTAACAAGCACACAACACGTCAGAGGATTGACGCATGTTCAGAGGCAATATTTCATCAAATCTATAAATAGTTACTTAAAATTTATTTGATACTATAGAAAAATTGCAAGGTTTGTTCAACAGAAATAATTGAGAGCTTTTATCGTAAACATTTACCAGAAAGTGATTTATAAAAACGGAATAAACGGGATTATCGGATAATAAATAGAAACTTGAATAGTAGTAAGTATGCAGTAATAGAGTCGGGTTGAAACGGATGTATTGGAGAATCGTTCGAGTCAGGATTTTACTGTCAGTACGGGAAAGTTTTAAAACAATTAAACAATATAAAAAGGTATATATATTTTTAAATGACAGGGGGATTTTTTGAAGAGTAGCGCACGAAATGACGTCTTTCGACGCTGTTTTTCTTTGAGTAAAAACGCACCACAGAGCGGTAATGGACACCTTAAATTAAAAAAATCAATTATTATTAATAATGAAATGTTTTCAGCTTTAAGTGTTTTTTTTTCAATCGGCTTGAATGAGACCCTCACTCCATAATCGTGTTAAAGTTTCAGGTTTAAAGCATTACAATGACATAAAAGCTCAAGTTGTGCCAACATTTCCAGAGATTTTAGTCCCTTAATTTCATTTTTATGCTCCCCGATCAAATGATCGTGTTATGCCCCTGGATCGAATGATCGGGAGTATATTGTTTTTGGCCTGTCTTTCTGTCATTCTGTTCCAAAACTTTTGCCTTGGTCATAACTTTTGCATTATTGAAGATAGCAACTTGATATTTGGCATGCATGTGTATCGCATGGAGTTGCACATTTTGAGTGGTGAACAGTCAAGGTCATCCTTCAAGGTCAAAGGTCAAATATATGGCTTCAAAGCGTCGCATTAGGGGGCATTGTGTTTCTGACAAACACATCTCTTCAGGGTTCGACATTAACTTTTTTTAGAGCAAGACCGTCGGACCAGATCCTCTTAAAATGTACTAGCCCGAACCTGATGTCTACTAGACCATAAATGACTTAATCGTCGCAAATAAACTTAATTGTTTCATGTAACTGTTTAATCAGGATTTATCAGTAAATAATCAGTGAACACCAGATTTTTTTGATGCATAGAGTAAAACAATAAAATGAAACTTTTGTTTTTGCTTTTCTTCGTCAAATTAAAGCCATGTGAACTGACTCGATTTTCCATCTAGGATAAAATTGACGTTTTCATGTTTCTTCATATTTACGTTTTGTGTCAGTTTTAGGGTCGGATTCTTTTTCAGGTTTTTTTTTGGCCCGATTTTATAGCCGAAATTCGGCTTTGTTCCCAATACAAAAAAGTATACTTTTTTCCCAAAATGTGGCAAAAAATTCCCAATTTCCAAAACAAAAAATTTTTTTTTTTTTTTTTTTTTTTTTTTAGAAAAAAGTCTAATGTGTATTTTATCAATTTTTATTCAATTACATCTGACACAGTATTATTAGATTTTGTTCTTTTAATTTGAATGATTATAAAGGGTTATATCAAATTTAGTATTTCCCTAATCAGTGGGCTTTTCGTGTGGAAAAAAAGGCTAATAAATTTATTTTCCCAATTTCATGAAAATGCCGATAAAATTCCCAATTCCAAAGCCATGGTCTATCTTCCCAAAAAGTGGGGAAAAAAAACTGTTTTTTATTAACTGATTTGTCGGACAAAAATCCGAACTTGAACAAAGCCATTCTTTTAATAACATTCTCTTGTCTGCTACGCAAAAATGTTTACATTGACGATACCGATTTTTGATAGAAGTCGTAAAATCATGCTCTACAGTTTTACCACACTGCAGAAAATCATTAATATTCATGACAACTTGACCAATGGAAACCAGCCTCTGCAGGAAGCTCTCCTTTGCGTCTAAAAATACCGATGAATCATGTGAATGCTCCGTGTTTATTTAAATACTCTAGTTTTGTTTTAATGTAAATTACGGATACGAGAGTAATTTTACACATTAAAAATAAAGGTTTTCACAGCAGTTAGTTACAGTTATATATATGAATCAGTATAGATTTTTTATGTACGACCAGTCGGACAAGCTAGCCCGCAGTTTTACTAGCCCGACCACCGATCTTACTAGACAATGTCTGTCGGACGTGCCTTAGTGACGAACCCTGCTCTTGTTTACTGATATCTTTAATAAGAGGAAAGGCAGGGAAGTATCCATTCCAAAAAGAACATGGGCTTTGCTATTTCTTGCCAGGGTTTTTTTTCCTTCTTTGGGACCCGCCGAAAATCGGCCTTTTCCCCTCTGCTTTTTTTCCCCTCAGCTGGTAAATTTTCCCCTAAATTTCATTTTCCCCTCCAAAAAAAAAACAACAAAAAAACATTTTTTTTTATATATTTTTTTTTTACCTTTTTATATATAAGTTAACCTGATCCACTGTAGAAACTAGAAAAATATTGGCATAATTAAATTATCTGTTGCCTTGAATTTGTTTTAAAAACAGTAAAATATGTTAAATTGATTATTTTAGACTTTCCTTATTTTCCCCAAAATCCGGCTTTTCACAGATTTTTCCCCCCAAAATTCAACGTTTCGCGCGATTATTTTCCTCTCAAAAAAGGCCAGGCCCTTTCCCCAAAATCAGATACAACCCCTGCTTGCTAGCTGAACTGTACAACAGTGATCTGAATTCTAATTGGCTTGCTGATAAGTTATGAGCTGAGCTTATTTTAATTACAACCAATTTGTGAAATAAATGTTAACCTGTATGCGATACCAAACTTATACAAAAGTAGAGTCTTCAATGTTCTCTGCCCTACAGAGGTTTAATGAGGAAATGAACTACAGTTATGCTTTGGTTTTAGCTGTATGTATTATCTGTTACTTGTGTTTAAATACTGAACATTACATTAACATGTGTGTATTGCAATTTGTATGTGTTGCAGAATATTTTGAATAGCATTTCAGATTTATAATGTATTATAAACAAACTTAATTAAGGTTCAATTAATAGAAAATAATATACATGTGTTATATATTTTGTGATTTTTAAAAGGCCACTCAAAAGTTTTTTAATATATTTTATCTGCTGATTTTTAGTCCAAGTTTGTATAGTTGATTCATGTCCCTTTCAGTTCTGCAGTTGATTTTGAGTTCAAGTTTGTATGATTGAGTTATGTCCTTTTCATTTCTCCAGTTGATTTTGAGTTCAAGTTTGTATGATTGATTCATGTCCTTTTAAGTTCTCCAGATGATTTTCAGTTCAAGTTTGTATGGATGATTCATGTCCTTTTCAGTTCTCCAGTTGATTTTGAGTTCAAGTTTGTATGATTGATTTATGTCCTTTTCAGTTTTCCAGTTGATTTTGAGTTCAAGTTTGTATGGTTGATTCATGTCCTTTTCAGTTCTCCAGTTGATCTTGAGCTCAAGTTTGTATGATTGATTCATGTCCTTTTCAGTTCTCCAGATGATTTTGAGTTCAAGTTTGTATGGTTGATTCATGTCCTTATCAGTTCTCCAGTTGATTTTTAGTTCAAGTTTGTATGATTGATTTATGTCCTTTTCAGTATTCCAGTTGATTTTGAGTTCAAGTTTGTATGGTTGATTCGTGTCCTTTTCAGTTCTCCAGTTGATTTTGAGTTCAAGTTTGTATAATTGATTCATGTCCTTTTCAGTTCTCCAGTTGATGTTGAGTCTAAGTTTGTATGATTGATATATGTCCTTTTCAGTTCTCCAGTTGATGTTGAGTCAAAGTTTGTATGATTGATTTATGTCCTTTTCAGTCCTCCAAACACATTCACTTCTGCTGATTCCCAGAGAACACGAAGATTCAGCTCCAGCTCTATGACCCTGCACAATTCTGCCTTGGTTTGTATTACAGATACATGGATTTTTTTAGAATTTATTTGGGGAAAAAACGTGGGCCCTTATTCCCATGCTTAAAAGGTATATTTTCCCCCTATAATGACCTTAATATCCCCGACTCAATATAAACTTAAGTTTGATAAAGGAAAGCTAAATTTGGGCACAAATTGACCAAGTTTGAGGCATTTTTGTTAACAATCTGTGATTTTCAATTGATTCAAACCATATTGTAACTTTATTTTATTTAATTCAACTTTAGTAACAAAGCATATACATGTAAGTAATGATTTATTACCAAGCAGGGGTTTCACTGGCCCAAAAAAAGTTGTCGCCACTTTTTCGCGGCGTGAAAACTGTTGGTTATTCCAATCATATTAAAAAGAACAATCATTTGAAGAAACCTTACTACATTAATGTCATTGACTATATGATCATTTTAAAAGGTATGTTATTACATAAAAAAACACAATAAGTACCTTCACAAGTGGTACCTTCACAAGTCATACCTTCATAAGTCTTAATAAGCTTTATTTGCATAAAAATAACATTTTTTTTCAACTTGATAAACAATACAGATAACCAAAATAATATATTATAAATAATGTTAACATCAATGTATTAAACAGTATGCTACATAAATGTTTCAAACTTTATTATTTAAACATAGAATCACACCAATGTACATATTTGAAAGGAAACAATAAATATAAAAAATCAGAAAATAAAGCATCTCGTTTCAAATTGTTACACAGTTATATTTGATCATTTGGACATGATATACATCAGCTTCCTTTGTTTAAACGTTTTGTTAGTGGCGGATGATTTTCAGGTTCAATTAAATGAATGTTTTGCACGCCTATTTCCTGACAGAAAGGCCCAGATAATTGCCACCATCTATTCTAGTTGCCTGAAATAACATAAAACATATTTTAACAAACTATCAACAACAAACCAACACGTAAATGTCCCTATCTTTAAATGTCCGAATTTTAACATATACGAAATATAGTACATCCATTGAACGATATACTTTTTATTTCAGAAATTGTTGGTATCTTAATCAAATTATATCCTTCCCAGAACATTATAATAATGAAACTATTAAACAGAAATGCTCACAAATACCAGTTGAAACAAGTTTTTATTTGTTTTTGTGGAGAAATTAAATGCTTTTGCCAGCCCCATGGTTTTGATTAAAGAAATAGCGGCCCTATTAATAATTATAATTATTGATCGTCGTGACAGTTTGTCCCCATGTTACTTAATTTATTGCTCAATATCATAAAGGAGCCGTTAATCCGATAATAACCCCCATAAAACTTGACAATAGCAGTAAAAACACCGTTTGTAACACTTACACGCTTCAGTGATTGCAATCTGCACTGAAGGTCGCTTACATTGTCGCAAATCAATATTAACAACTGACAGACACTGGCCGCTAATGCGTGGTCGCGTGCTTTCAATTCGCAGTACATTTTCGGATAGGATTTTACTGATTTTTTTAAATTCGCAACTTTTAAAAAACTGGAGCCACTTTAAAAAATTTAGCGCCATTTGGCGCCAATGGCGATCGACAGCGAAACCCCTGACAGTCAGTGATTTCCTCAGGCCAGATTACTTTTCTTCGCCGGGGCGCTTAAATTTCAATATTAGAGTCAGGGGAGTGCTTGAAATTTACTGATTAGTGTATTTTTTCAGTCACTGCAAGTAGCCTTTCTTAAGATCAAATCAATTTTGAATTTGCTTAATATTTTTTTATGATTCAATTTCAATAAAATGTATCTCTTTAACTAAAGCCTGCCTTAAGGCCAATGAGAGCACACGCTTTGCATGAGCAACAGCTCCCGTAGGCTTCAATGCAGACGACGAGTGATGTAATTGCCATATGTGTGTGTGGTTTTGTGACTTTTTGTTTGCTTTGTTACATGTACACATGTACCTACCACACTCATGGGTTCCTACTATTGTTTATACCTCAACGATGAAATCTTGGCTACATGTAGTAACTTAGAAAACTTTGTCTCAATAAAAAGCGTGCAGAAATTGTGCAGACATGTACAACATCATGTGGAAAGTATGTCAGTCTTCACATTAGCCGATAAGCCTGAAGCCCGAGTTGATTCTTGGGCCGGTCGGTCGATCCTAAATGCTTATAAAATAGCCCGACCTGTCGATTAAATATTTGAGCGTCATATCAATAACCTGATTTATACGCGTTTTTAAGAGGCATGATTAAATTCGCTTTTTAAATGCCTAAAATGACATTATACGTTTTAAAGAATTGCATGAACACATGTGGCCGCCAGTTTTCTAAAGTGTCGTGTAAACATCCGGGTATGTTTCTATTTAATGTAATAATGCAATTGACGCCCATTCGAGATTAGGTTATTCAAACTGAACATGCGTAGATCACGTTCCGGGATGTTAGCGCATCTGGCACTTAGTAACGTTTTAAAATAATGACCAATCTAGAAGCGTATTTAATTTTAGAAGCGTTTTCCAAAAATGTATTTATAATTCATGAAAAATGGACGAAGTAATTTTTCAATGAAAATAAAAGAGTCTGTAAGGGATATTGTACGCATTGGGTTAAAAAAAAGATCCTTATTACAGTTAGATTTCCATGTGTTTTAATCAAGTATTCTTGCGTATTAGAAGACGTTTTTTCAACTTATTATTAATAATTGTAGTACTTTCGTGTTTTTTTCTGATTGTTAATAACTATTTTGGTGTTCCTGGCCAAAAAGTCATAAAATTTATATAGACCTCTTCGGGCTCTTGAACATGTCTTTGGGCTATTCAAAATTTTATCTGATTAGCCCGAAGGGCTATTTGGCTAAAATATTTAGCTTGAAAACTGAAGTATGTGTGTAATTATAGTTTTATAAAACCGCAAACCCATTCATGCGTGTTGAGTGGGAAAACACCCGTCCTGATTGGACATTATTCATCAAATCTTTGAATAGTCACATACACATGTATACAAAAATACATTTGATACTTAAAGGGACCTTTTCACACATTTAGGCATGTATTGAAGCTTATCATTAAATGCTTTGAGTTGATAAATGTAATCATTGGCACTAAATAGCTGCAGTAAAAAAACAAGAATTAAATTTAAGAATGAAAAATAGAAAGAAATTCTCAACTGGGCTCAAACTACTGACCCTTGAATTCTAGCACATAAACCACTCGGCCACATGTGTTTATATAGTGAGTGTTATAAACTTTATATAAACAATCCTTTTAATGTCACAAAATATAAAGATAATAACAGAACTCTCCAAATGAATAGTTTTCAGTAATTAATAAAGCTGGGTTGATGCGGATGTATTGAGGTTATGGTTATCTATGTATGAAAGGGTTAAAACAATAAAAAAATGTTGTTATCAATGACTTTATTGCTGAGTACTTTTTCTTGAAAAGGCATAACACACCAAATAACTTCTTAAATAAATGTAAAAAAATATGTTTGGAGGGGGCTGCACTGATCAGCACACCTCTAACGGCCCCGATGCATCTGAACAAATTCCAGTGGAAAGCACTGAAAGTATCTCCTAAAAATTAAAAGGTATTTTTTGTTTATAAGAAGTAACTTCTTAGGGAAAATCCTGTTAATGTGGATGTTGTAGTCCCTGATTAGCCTGTGCAGACTGTGCATATGAATTATGCCCTGCTTATGCTTTGTAAATTTCAGACACCAGTCAAAGTTGCAGATCGCTTGAACCAATTGAAGCAGGAGGAGAGTGACATTGCAGTGAGAGATATGCAGAAAGAAAGGTTTATGTCCTCGTACTCTTAGATCGCTATCATGTGAGCGACGTTCTGAGAAAACTGGGCTTAATGCATTTGTGTCATCCTGGATTAGCCTGTGCAGTAAAAACCTCCCAGACTGGAGTTTTGTTCCGGAGAGACTCTCATATAACAAAATGTCCATAACAGAGGAAAATGTGGTCCATGTGCAGTAAGCGAAGGCTAATCTGGGAAGACAATGTGTGTGCATTCTGTCCAATTTTCTAACAACAAGGCTTATTTAATGAAATTAACTTATTTTTTATGAAGAAGTTTTTTTCTTTAAAATTAATTTGACATTCTTCTCCTTACTGCTGTATTAAGATGGCTGTATTAATTTTCTCTTGCCCTTTGAAATGATAATAAGTCAAAAATATGTTGAGATTTGCCACCTTTTTGTGTGATATTTTTGCCAAGCCATAATAATTTATCTAGTGAAGCAATTTATTTAAAACTTGGTTATTCCAAAAAACTAATTAAAAATATGTTATGTCTCATCGTTTTGTTGTTGTATTGTTTATGAACTTAAAAGATTAAATATAATGTGAGAAAACAACTTTAATGTCTTCATGCCATGATGCCAATTATTGTGGATGAATTTGAATATTAAACATATATATGATATACATGTACAGTAAAATGTATATAACAATTTCTTAACAAGCCACAATGTTCTCCTTCAAAAACTGTTATAAAATATTGATGAAATTAATATTAAAATTCTTTACATAATTTTTTTTAGCATATGCATTTTTGCTGATAAAATGTTGGATAACATGCATCTCTTGTCACCGTTAAGGGTTTATATTGTAAATTATGATGGTTATATTGCCTTTTTCCTGATATAAGAGTGGTCTCCCTTCAATCATTGTGTTTTGTTTTATATTTCAGAGAAATTCGGTCTGCTATACAAATATCTGCCACATGGAATGAAAAATGCAACATAGTGAGTAACAACTTATTCCACTTGGTAACTCTATTTTTTCTAATTAGTCAAAGGTTTTTAGAAAGCAGTGTACATTTTAGTAGTGGAATTTTGATTCAAAGAAATTTCCCTGATTCACAATTTATCAAGGCATTGCTTTGGAGATTACACATTTTGCAAAGTTTTGCCTCAGAGGCATTTAATTTGCAATTTGAAATTGCTTTTTGTATATTGCTTTTAATGTGCAAATAATACAAAAAATGGTAACAATTAGTATTAACAAAGTTTGTATGGTTAATGTTTGCAGGCAAGTTAAACAAATAGCTGGAATAAAAGTATATCAGAAAATAATGTGTCAATGAATATAACAAATGTAAATTTACAATTACATCTAGATACTAGTAAATTTAGTTACAGACACAAAAAACAAAAACACTTATATATATGTTTATATTTTTCTATGAAAAATGTCAGAAACTATTTCAATCAGGTGTTGATCACTCATTGTCAGCATTTAAATGTATTTATTTTTTCGATCTGCCGCGTGTTGACTGTTTAAAATACAGCATCCCAGAAAAACACAATTCACACAGTACATGAAGGTGATAAGAATTAGCACTTATCATTAATATTCTACTTGAATGAAGGTAATGATATCGATACAGCTTTTCTGCATTAGCATTTACAAAAATTTAACCCTTTCCCACTCAGAAGAAAAGTGAACATGGCTATGTGCAAACAGCATAAAACCAGAACAGCCTGCAAGTAAATTGCAGTCTGTTCATGTTTTATGCTGTTTGCTGCTCATCATTATCTTAGGATTGAAAATAAAGCCTTTAAAACTTGAATTAGTAAGAAAGTATTGAATTAAAGTTATAATTTTATGGCACTACAAATGCGTCAAAATACGTATCTAAGTGGTAAATGGTTAATAGGAAATGTCAGGTGTCTGCTAAGTGCTAAGCACACATTGTAATGAGTTAGTGCCCTTTGTGTAGTATCTGTTAAATCTGGATTGCAAAACAAACACAGAATGTTTGTTTTGATTACATTAGATGTTAATGTCTTTTATGCCTGATATAATTCCGCCAAAAATATTTGAACGTTTAGCATAATTATTCATTGAGATTTTAAATTTGTGGATAGGTCCCGAATGAGATCAACTAATATTTATGTGCCACCAATAATAATCATTATTATTAGCTTTTATGTGCTTTTGATTAAGATAGAGACTCAAATTGCCTTTCTTTTACAGGAGGAGCCAATGATTGCAGAAATTACCCCTAGACGACCCAGGTCTTTCTCAGAGTCCCTCCACATATTTACCTCCCCTTGTATGATAGTTGGTGCACCTTCACCCACAAGAACTGGCAAGGTAGGGAGTTCTTTATATTTGAGCCTGACTCTTGGAAAATATGGTCTTGTCTGTGTCTAAACATGCCTTGTGGAGTATCAGTATCTGTGACACATTTCTATCTTTCTATTTACTTGCCACAATGTGAGGCTCTTTGTGTATTGTTTGACCCACTTGTAAAAAACTCTTGGTTTGCTTTTCCATAGACAAGTTCATTGCAAAATTGTGCTTTTCCAAAAGCATTTTTCTGTGACCAGACAGTCGTGTGGGTCATCAGTTTCCATGACGATTGTCTAGTTTTACGTTTTCTGTTTCAGCAATGTTTTTCTCCGTCAATGCAGCAGCCAATCAAGAACCACATATTTACCCCCAGTCCCAGTCCTAGTCCAACACGGAGATCCTTCTCAAGGTTTGTGCTTTTAAATAAACCACGTTGTGGGAAAACTGGGCTTAATGCGTGTGCATCCCAACTGGGAGCAGGGCTATAGAAATCTTTACATACATTGTCAGTTCCATTACTGGGAGCAGGGCTATAGGAATCTTTACATACATTGTCAGTTCCATTACTGGGAGCAGGGCTATAGGAATCTTTACATACATTGTCAGTTCCATTACTGGGAGCAGGGCTATAGGAATCTTTGCATACATTGTCAATTCCATTACTGGGAGCAGGGCTATAGGAATCTTTACATACATTGTCAGTTCCATTACTGGGAGCAGGGCTATAGGAATCTTTACATACATTGTCAGTTCCATTACTGGGAGCAGGGCCATAGGTATCTTTACATACATTGTCAGTTCCATTACTGGGAGCAGGGCTATAGGTATCTTTACATAAATTGTCAGTTCCATTACTGGGAGCAGGGCTATAGGAATCTTTACATACATTGTCAGTTCCATTACTGGGAGCAGGGCTATAGGTATCTTTACATACATTGTCAGTTCCACCAGCCCCTAACTGGGAGCAGGGCTATAGGAATCTTTACATACATGGTCAGTTCCATTACTGTGAGCAGGGCTATAGGAATCTTTACATACATTTTCAGTTCCACCAGCCCCTAACTGGGAGCAGGGCTATAGGAATCTTTACATACATTGTCAGTTCCACCAGCCCCTTACTGGGAGCAGGGCTATAGGAATATTTACATACATTGTCAGTTCCATTTCTTTGATGGATTAACAAGTTTGTAGGTCATTTAGTCTATTTTAATAGAAAATAATTTAGACATCTATTTTCTATGGCCACAAGTAAAGTCAATTAATCTTTTATCAAAATATGGATATTCCCAGTTTATTCAATGCTTTTACGACTGTGTTTACTTTTTAAAAGTGTTTAAGTGGAGGATTTTTCAAAAATATGTTATGAAGGCAAAATGAAGACGTTATTTCACAAAAGAACAGTTAACATCTTTGATAATTAAATTATCAATAATTTCCGCTGTTATTTTTTCTCTATTTGTAACGGTGAATACCAGTTATTAAACACCAACATTGTTCTATAAACCACATTATCTTTATTGTTTAAACAAGTTATACAATGTTATGTTTGGAGTTTTATACCTTTCCCCCTCAAAAGAAAAGTTAAAATGTCTATATTCAACCAGCATGAAACCAGAATAGCCTGTAAGTATCTCACAGTCTGATCAGGTTTAATGCTGTTTTCTGTTCATCAGTATCTTTTGGTGGGAAATCAATGCTTTAAGACTAAATCTAGTAAGAAAAGTCTTTAATTTCATTTGATTTTCTAAGGGACTACAAAGGTGTTTAGAATTCAATTACCGTTGCTTGTATTGTTTTGTGTTCATAGTGGAGCCGGATGGAGACAACCGGTTTGAGAGTCACATGAGCCCACCCAAGCGGTTCCACACCGGACCCAGCACCCCGGATAGGCTTCTGCCCCACCCTCTGGCACACAGGTATGGCTTGAAAATCAGCAAGTTTTGAGTCATTTATATGAGCTTCGTTCCGGGAAAACTGATCTAAATGCATGTAGGTAAAGTGTAGTTCCGTTATCTTGGCAATACTTACACTTAAACAGGTTTTTCATTTAGAAGGGACCTCCTTTTAAAGAAAAATTCTGTAAAAGAACACAATGCGTGACAATCTATGTGACAATATGCAGGGGGTAAAATAACAGTGACAGTTCTATTTTTTGTCCCCCGCCAAAGGCGGAGAGATTTAGTTTTCGGCATTGTTCGTCCGTCTGTCGGTCCGTCCTTCCAACTATCACAAACTTTTTGGGCTATATTTCAGAAACTATATAAGATGTCATCATGAAACTTCATAGGTGTATAGATATTAATGATGAGAAGGCGGGGGTATCAATTTAATGAATTGGCTTGTTCTTACTCGCATTGTTGTTTCAAGTGTTTCACCTGGAGCTTTATAGATTGGACTCCCAACTGATTTAAAACACATTTGAATGTGTAAGTTTCATATTTGGTCAGTATGGTCCTTGCAACTTCTGAACATTCGTTTCAACTTAGTGGTATTTTTTTAAATACTGCCCTTCTTATTTGTGGACAGCTCTTTTAACATATTAGGTCAATATGGTCCTTGTGATTTTTAACCAGGTTTTTCGAAGGAAAAAACTGGTTATTAGATTGGTGAATGCGGGCGGGCTGGCTGGCGGGCGGGCGGGCGGGCGGAACAAGCTTGTCCGGGCCATAACTATGTCGTTCATTGTCAGATTTTAAAATCATTTGGCACATTTGTTCACCATCATTGGACGGTGTGTCGCGCGAAATAATTACGTCAATATCTCCAAGGTCAAGGTCACACTTTGAGTTCAAAGGTCAAAAATGGCCATAAATGAGCTTGTCCTGGCCATAACAATGTCATTCATTGTGAGATTTTAAAATCATTTGGCACATTTGTTCACCATCATGGGACGGTGTGTCGCAAGAAAGAATCACGTCAATATCTCCAATGTCAAGGTCGCCACGACTAAAAAAACAAACTTACAAAGGAGGTTAATTTTGTTTGTTCATTTCAAAAGTTCAGTTTGAGTTTTCTCCCTTTATCAGATTTTTTTTTCACAATGAAAACCTGGTTTTGTGACAATTTTGTCCCTTGTTTAAACATCATTTACAACATATTTGGTTGATTATGGTCTATTAATATCTGAAAAAATGTGTTAGCATATTTGTTTAATAATGCCCTTTTATTTAAAAACATCTGTTGTAACATATTAGGTCAATATGGTCATTGTAATTTATGAATATCAGTTTTTACTTACTTGGTCAGTTTTTCCCTTGTAATTTATGAATATCAGTTTTAACTTATTTGGCCAGTATGTACCTTGTAATGTCTGAACATAATCAAAGTGCTTCAACCTACAACTTTGAAACTTCATATGACTCTGCACCTTGATGAGTTCTACATGCCACACCCATGTTTGGGTCACTAGGTCAAAGGTCAAGGTCACTGTGACCTAAAAAAAAAAATAATCTGACAAGCTTTCACTTATTCATAACTGCACCCGCAGCCGAGCGTGGCACCCATTATGTTGTGCTCTTGTTATTTCTGAATATCAGTTTAAATGTAGGATCAGTATGTCCTTTGAAATAAATGAACATAAGTTTTTACTTATTTGGTCAGTATTGTTCTTGCTAGTAAAGAACAACTGTTTTAAATTATTTGGTCAATACGATGGTTGCTATTTTCATAAGTGTTTACTTATTTGGTCAGTTTAGTTCAAACTAATTTGGTTAGTTTAGTTTAAATTTATTTGGTTAGTTTAGTTTTAACTTATTTGGGTTAGTTTGTCCTTTGAACTTATTTGGTCTGTTTGTCCCTTTAACATAATTGGTCAGTTTGTCCCTTTAACTTATTTGGTCAGTTTGTCCCTTTAACTTATATTGTCAGTTTATCCCTTTAACCAATTCAGTCAGTTTGTCCCTTTAACTTATATGGTCAGTTAAGTTAAAACTTATTAGGTCAGTTTAGTTATAACTTATTTGGTCAGTTTAGTTATAACTTATTTTGTCAGTTTGTCCTTTTAACTTATTTGTTCAGTATGTCCCCTGCTATTCCAGCATGTCCTCCAGTAGCTGTGACAGTAACAGCAGCCCTGAGCAGTCTGTGTCCAGTGCCTCCAGCATACACCTGCCCCTGGGGTCGGGCATGCAGCATAACATGTTCTTCATGCCGCTGCATGACACACAGGATATGCAAACCACAGGTGGGTAACATTATTATGCTCCCCCAAAAAAAATTTGGGGGGGGGAGCAAATAGTCGCCGCTTCGTTTGTCCGTCCGTGTGTCCGTCCCTTCACAATTTTTGTCCGGGCTATTTCTCAGCAACTTATGACCGGAATTCAATTAAACTTTATGGGAAGCTTCACTACCAAGAGGAGATGTGCATATTATCAGTGGGTTCTGGTCAGATGATTTTTACAGAGTTATGGCCCTTTGAAATTTTCCATTAACTGTACATATAGTGCAATTCTTGTCCGGGCTATTTCTCAGCAACTAATGACCGGAATTCAATGAAACTTTATGGGGAGCTTCACTATTAAGAGGAGATGTGCATATTATCAGCCGGTTCTGGTCGGATGATTTTTCACAGAGTTATTTCCCCTTTGAAATTTTCCATTGTACATATAGTGCAATTCTTGTCCGAGCTATTTCTCAGCAACTTATTACGGGAATTCAATGAAACTTTATGGGAAGCTTTACTACCAACAGAAGATGTGCATATTGTCAGCCGGTTATGGTCGGATGATTTTTCACAGAGTTATGGCCCTTTGAAATTTTCCGTTGTACATATAGTGCAATTCTTGTCCGAGCTATTTCTCAGCAACTTATCACGGGAATTCAATGAAACTTTATGGGAAGCTTCAGTACAAAGAGGAGAGGTGCATATTATCAGCCGGTTATGGTCGGATGATTTTTCACAGAGTTATGGCCCTTTGAAATTTTCTATAAACTGTACATATAGATTTTAGTGCAATTCTTATCCGGGCTATTTCTCTCCAACTACTGACTGGACTTCAATGAAACTTTATGGGAAGCTTAATTACCTTGAGGAGATGCGCATGTTATTAGTGGGTTCTGGTTAGATGATTTATTTAGAGAGTTATGGCCCTTTTAATTTTATTTTTAAGTTTCTAAACCATCCATCGTATTATTTTGTCCATAGTTATGCCCCTCAAGACGTTTCCTTTTATCTGAATATATATTGCAATATTGTGACAAAAAAAACTTTGGGGAACATCACCCGTCTCCTACGGTTTCTTGTTACTTAGGCAGATCAAAAGTTAGGACTTAGCATTATTACCACTTTTTTGCCTAGCCCACTTGTAGACATCTAGATATAGCTATCACAATTGGTGTGTGTATGTGCTTTCATAAGTGTGTAAAAGCCTAAGTGCATTTTTCTAATCGTTTTTGGATGTTACTTGTCATGAATCATTCTATTTTAAAATGACAAATGTTTACCATCAGGACAGGGCATGTCACTTTTAAAACCCTTGTTTGTATCTAAAATTGCAAGATCATGCTTGGAGTTCACAATGATTATTTACTGCGTTCATTCTATGATTAAAAAATTACTAACCTGCGGAGACTTTTAGTTGCATGTGACCAATGGTGCTAGCTTACAGTTGAAGGTAACCCTAGAGGGTCAGATGTCAAATTTGAACATCCTATAGTTTGTCCAGGCTGCTTGTTCATCATTTATCATGCAATTTCAATATCACTTTTCTTAAATGTTCATCATGTGCATACGGCATGTGGCCTGAAAGACATGTCTCTCTAGCTCAAAGGTAAAGGTCACAACAAGAAGTCAAACTCAACATTGTAATTGGTTGGATATTTCATTTATTTATTGAGTTATTAAATTATGGGTTCAACATGAAAAAAGAAGTCACTGTGTTTTAAGTGCATGCACGTGCTTAACACTTTAGCAATATTAAATGCTGTCATGCATTCTCTTGAAATTGAATTTTTAATAAAATGCGTCTTAAATACAACATGCTACATTATGATCCTCCCACTTTGTTCATATGAAGTCCTGGGCCTGTGTTCACAAAGCTCCTTATGTAAATATTAAATGAAGTTATACATAAATTTCAGAATAAATTGAGTATAAGAAATCTAATGCTTTGTGCTTACAAAAGGTCAAAATATTAATTTGTTCAAAACCTATTGATGTAAAAATACCAAAATGCGAAGTAGCCAGAGGTTATCCCAAACGAGCTTTTTGAATGTAGAACCTGGGGTTAGGGAGCTCCTGTTTAATTACACCACTGTAACCATTTGTATTGAAACAAGCTAAATGATTTCAGATTCAGAGACGTCCGATGTAACTGAGTCAACCGACATGTCCGAAGTGGGCGACACGTCACATGGCATGCTACTCACCACCTCTCAGAGCCCCAGACATATCATGGGCTTCACACCAGTGAAGTCTACACACTTGTGACTGCTGATGTGCTAGACACTTATTACGTACAGTGGGTTAGACACAATGGACAGCCAATTGAAAGAAAAAATGTGCTAGGCAATCATAAGACGTTATGTGAGGGCGTTTAAACAAGCATAAATTGCTAGCCTCTTGCGAGAACCAATTTGCTGGACACTTCTGAATCCATTGTGCTAGCCCCTCATTGGCCCCGATGTGCTATCCCTTTATGGTAGACAGCCTGCTAGCCCATATTGACGGACAGTGTGTGTGCTAGCTCCATTCTAGAGAAAGCTAACTAGCCCCATTTTACAGACAGCTTATTAGCCCCATTTCACAGCCAATATGCTAGACAATAATCGCCATGTGCTAGCCGCTCATTGCTTGGTACATAGGAAACCCAGTGGGCTAACAATTAATATTATATATACTTAACACCCACCCCACCTCTTATTTAAGTAGGGCAAATGTCAGTCACAGGTACTTTAGAACTTAATATGCATTTAGTACAGTTCTTAATTGAGCTAAATGTGTCTTGTTAATGTGTGTATAGCTTAAGTGATTGCTGATTGATTGCTGGTGTGTGGTCTAAATACTATTAAAGACATTGAAAAGTCTTGATTAACAGATACCACACAAGCGAAGGTGTGTTGGCCAGTAATTATGCCTAATGTGCAAGCGATAAGGACTCGAAATAATAAATAGTTTTACAGCCATTGTCAATGCTAACTAAGCTAGCATCTCAACAACTCAAGTGTATTGGCCTTATATGTAACCCTATCATAAGGTCACGTTAGCTCTGTCTTTGTTCAAGTCATATCTGGTCTCATGGTCTGGTAATCTATGTACTGGCAACTCAAGACATTATATGGGGCACTAGACGTTTTCAGGAGTCAGGCCGGCAAATTATCTAGGACCACATGTGTCGCTTTCTGAGAAAACGGTGCATAATGCATGTGCGTAAAGTGTTGTCCCAGATTAGCCTGTGCGGACTGACGGACTGACGACACTTTCTGCCTAAACTAGATTTTTGCTAAGAAGAGACTTTCTTTAAACAAAAAATATCATAAAAGCAGGAAGTGTCGTCCATGATTATCCTGTGCGGACTGCACAGGCTAATCTGGGATGACACTTTACGCACATGCATTATGCCCAGTTTTCTCAGAATGCGACTCATATTCACCCACAAATAAGGATTACAGGTCACCGTGATGTAGTGGATATGGTGTCTGCCTAACGACCGGGAGGTCACGGATTCGAGCTCCACTGTGGAGCGTTCTTATCATCTTCCCAGAGACACCTAGAACTGTATCTAGTCCCAGGAAATGGACTCGAGAGCGTTTCAAATAAGCCTTAGGCTTTCTATCCAATGGGGCTAAAATAAATAGGTTTACACTAAATAAAGTTTATACTTAGACACACGAAATGTCACTTCAGAATTTGAATATATACAGGCTGAAAATGTTGCTATATTATTAACAAACTGTTCTTAATAAATCATGATGTCATTATAGGTGTGTCATGCTAGACTTAAATTTCAAGTAGTAATAGAACATTACTGTTTTAAGTATGTTCTTTATTTAAAGACTTAACCCTTTACCACTCAAATACATATTTTGACACATTTGTAGTCCTTTAGAAAATTAAATTTAATTAAATACATTTTTTACTTAATTCAATTTTTTAAGGCTTCATTTCTAACCCTTAGATACTGATGAGCAGCAAACAGCATTAAACCTGAACAGACTGCAAATTACTCGCAGGCTGTTCTGGTTTTATGCTGATTGCACATAGCCATTTTCACTTTGCTTCTGAGTGGGAAAGGATTAATTGAATCCAGAATTTTGTATTGTAGAGCCATTTGCTGTAAATGATGTAATTGCTTACCTAAATGACACACAAATGGCAGGATTTTGGGGGTATTGATCTGTTTCATATGCATATGAATGCTTAATGTCTGTCAATTGATAAATGTGGTGTTGAATTTGCTATTATGAATGTTGCTGATATGTTCATTTGTTAATTTATAATATCATTCATCTAAGTAATTATCAATAAATTAGGTTTTGTTGCGTACTCTGCATCTTCATTAATTTGAAATTTGATGAATTGCATCAATTGATAAAATGCATCCTTCCATTTTGAAATGTTATTTTAAAGTTGCTTTGCAAACCACATATAAATGGATGACTTGTTATCCAGGATATAAGTTGGAAATGAAGATTCTGAATCATAATGTAAATCCACAGTCTTTTAGGTTATATACCCAGTTACGTAATTGCTTATTACAACATACTAAATTAAAATAACAAATCATGTTATTTTGATTTTCTGCAAATGCAATTTCTGCCTTGTATTATTTTATCTGAATGAAGTGACAAAATATGCTTAAATGAATACACATAAGAAATTGTATTTACAATCTACAACATTAAGGAATTACTCAGATTGAAAGTTCATAGAACGGATACAAAGTGAAAGACTTTCTGTTGTTGTTTTTTCGGAATGGAAAGGCTTGTTATCATGTTACTCATGTGATTTTGGCCAGTAATTGACATCACAAGTTTTGCATACTCCTCCTTTTGCTGCAGTATGATTTAAATCAAATTCTTAATCATTCTTATAATTGTTTGCTTCTCTGCCCAAATAAATTTGTTTTCAGTTGGATAATTTAAGTTTCTATGTATTATGCTGCTATTTTTATTGTTTTTGTAGTCATGAATTAGAACTTATTGATGATATATTAATTATTAATGGAATTAATTATTTTGTAAATTAGTCATAATTAATCGTATGGTGTGCTCATCATAAAAATAATATTTTACATTTTAATAAAATGAGTACTAAAGGACGTGCTATTCTCACTTATTTTGAATGGCAATTATTAATTCAAAACCCATTTTTTTCAGTGAAAAGTTGTGGTCTCTATACTTACACTAATCATTAGAAACTAAAATCTGCATCCTGTCATGAATTTTAAGCACTTTTGCTATGTTAATGAAACACAATAGGGTACTTCTTTTTTTCTATGCCAAAGCTCCTTTTGTATCTGTTTCGATTTTGATTGAGAAATGGTTAAGACGAGCACTTGAAATTAATATTGGAATGTTTTTATAAGTCATGTTTGCAGTAAGATAAAGAGCCTATGTCTAGTAGTGCTATTTTATTCTGAATGTAATTGCTTTAATGTTAAACTGTTTTCTGGAGAAATTTTTACCAAGTATGTTCAAGGTAGTATTTTGATGCCACTATTGTACATCTAGATTTACATGTTTCATATGAATTGAAATTATTAAGTTCACAAATTGAGTGGTGTTCTGAGAAAACTGGGCATAATGCATGTGCGTAAAGTGTCATTCCAGTTCGCACGGGCTTATCAGGGACGACACTTTCCGCTTATATGACATTTTTTGTTTAAATGAAGTCTCTTCTTAGCAAAAATCCAATTTAGGCGGAAAGTGTCGTCCCTGATTAGCCTGTGCAGACTGCACACGCTTATCTGAGAACACTTTACGCACTAGCATTGTGCCCAGTTTTCTCAGAACATGACTGAATTAATTCTGTTTATCTGTTGCCAAATGGTTGTGATTACTTCCAAATACACTTAGCTATATCAGTTACCATTTACTATGTCATGCACAATTTTTTGTGATTTCATTTTCCTTTATCCTAATATTTGTATTACAGTGCTCATGTTTTCTCGCTAAAATTAGTTAATTATAGCCCAGGTAGGAAGTAGAAGACTGGAATGGCCATTTACAGCAATCTGTCAGTCTGTTTATGCAACATTTAGAATCGTATGTATTGTTCCTAAAGGAAGACACAGGTTGCCACATTTAACACCCATCTTCCTTCCTCAAATGTCAAGGTCACGTATTATTTTTTTTTTTCATTCATCAAGCAATTTGACACAAAAACCCGACCACTTGTGACAACCATGAGGAGACAGCTTGTCGAATATATAACACATCTTCTTACCTCAAATGTAAAGGATGCACTTGGAGGACAAAGGTTTAAATTTGCCATTAAACAGCATGTATGGACTGTTACTTGTCATAAATGCAATTTTAAAATAACTCAAACCAATGACCACCATATGGAGATGGACAATTTGTGTATTGCTGATCTATCTGCCTCAAAAGTTAAGGTCACACATACAGGTCAAAAGTCAAATGTCCCATCAAAAGCTTGTTTTCAACATAAGTAGAGTTCTAGGATAAGTCACATGTGGGGACATCTGTGTCCCATGACTCAAGACCTAAGGTCATTTATGATTGCCAGTCTCCCATTCAATTGATTAATGCATATAGAAGGACTAAATGGTTGTGAGAACTTAATTGGAATAATGTCGTAATTAAAAGAAATATCAGCAAAGAATACTCATACAAAATCTCACATGTGTTCTCTTTATGATTTTGCTGCCCTTCTAAAAGAAAACGTTACCAAAGATTTGTTAAGCAAACTTTTTAACGATCGGCCTATTGGAATCCAGATACCATTAATGTCATGTACTTTATTAGAAATGTTATATGCATCTTACTTGTTATGTCTTTGTTGCCATGTTAAAATTGTTATTAGTATCATTTTCCATGTTGTGTAAATTTAGGTAGTTTTGAATACTAGAATGGTAAAACCATCAGTTTGTACATATTTGATAATACTGTTATTAGTATTATTGCATCTTTTGCTTGACTATTCACACAATGTTCAAACTAGAATTCTCACCCATGTGTTGGCAACAGTATAGTGCTCTGTTTAAGGTAAATGTGCAACAATTCTACATAATTATTTTGAATGCAGGTATTCACTAGAAAATGTACACATGTGTATGGGTCATTTTTGCGGGGTTTTTGTGTGTAGGTGGGTTAAATGCAGTTATAGGGATTACATTTGAGACCAGTGGGGTCAAGGTCAGTGGGATCAATGCACATGGGGTCAAGCTCAGTGGGGTCAAGATAGGTGGGATCAAGGTCAAGTGGGTCAAGGTCACTGGGGTCAAGGCCAGTGGGGGTCAAGATCAGTGGGTAAAGGTCAGTGTGGTGAAGATCAGTGGTTCAAAACCAGTGGGGTCCAGGTCAGTGTTACAAAAATTGAAAAATAGTGTCTGCTTGATAACTAGATTGGATGAAGGGATGTTTCGGAGGTTTTATGTGTTGGTAGCTTTCATGCAGATCTATGTTTGGATTGCATTTGGGGCCAAGGTCACTGTCACTAACAATATGTTTTCCAATTGATAACTTTAGTTTAGATTGAGGTATTGTCCAGCACAATTATTTAAATACATTTAAATTAATTGGTACATGTTAAAAGAACTAATTTTTTCGGCATATCTTGTTTTCATTTATAAGTGCTACAGCTATTCAGATTTTAATATTTCCTAGTGGTTATGTAAAAAAATGTTCATTATCCTATCAAGGAAGAAAAGTGATGTAGCAAGTGCGCCGTGTTTGGACAGCTCCTGTTTTCATTTAAATGTCAAGGTAAGTTATACATAAGAATTAAAGTGCGTATTTGTTTGGTGGTAACTAAAACAAATCAGTTTCATTTTATTTTCACATGTTTTTAAAATAATTATTGTTGAACTGTCAATTTATCCATGAATATATTCAATAGAAAGTTAAATCTTATTGCGTAACTTTTCTGAATTCAATAAGTATACATAAACATGTTGGCAGTTGAAATGAGGTATTTTATTGACACACTTCTCATATAATACTTGATAGCTGTTCTGTTTATTGTATGCCATACATTATTGAGCAAATAGTGCATGCTTTTATTTCCATCAAGTTTTGATCTAAACAAAGTTCTTTATTACTTCATTTGAATTTCTTTAAATGGATCTGTTTTGAAAATATTTACAGATAAATCTTGCATTCAGTATGACTGGCCCATGGTAATATATGTATTCATTAAAAGAGACAAAATTGACATTGTGATGTAAAAAGTTGTATACATGAGTAATTAAAAGGTGGTGTATATGGGGCATATAAGCGCCATTTTGTATGTCAGTATGTGTCCCTGATCCAACTTCCACATGCACTGAAGGATTTTTGAATAACTTTGCACAAGTCTAATCTATATAGGCCTGCAAGTCATTTACAAGAGCCTCATGGTTGCCTTGAAGGTAAAGGACATACTTAAAGTTCAAAGATTATTCTTTGACAGTGCTTTTCATTCTGAAATTAAGGATTTCTCTATAAAATGTCTTAAATTTTCATATGTTCTTGAATATCTTGTTAGGAGAACAGATGTTAAAATACAGCACTGATTGTGAAAACAAAACATATTTGTCAGATTAATCACCATTGGTTATTGCACTTCTTGGTTGTAAGATATTTTGTGATGAATCTGTAGAAAATGGGTATTTATTATTAAATGTCTGCTACTATACTATTTACCCCTGGCACATAATGAAAAATGCCTAAAGTAGTAACACTACGACTCTGGTAAACCTGCTGACAAATATGCTTGAAGTTGTTTTTTTCCCCTACCAAAGGCTGAGGTATATAGTTTTGGCGTTGACTACCGTCAGTCCTTCCGTCCATCTTTCCAAAACCATTTAGGGCTATATCTCAGAAACTATATAAGATTTCAAGATGAAACTTCATAAGTCTATAGATAAAAATGAGGAGATGGCGGGGGATATCAATTCAACAAATTTGTTTGAACCTAGACGTTTTAAATAGTAAACCATTGTTCTTCATAATATTGGTGAGTTTTCAGCATTTTAAAACTAATACTTTGTTTTGTTCAAATCAAATTTACACACCTCATGAATGGTAATGCATTTGTATTTTATAAAAAATGATAACATTTCATTATTGGAAAAATCCCAAACCATTTGCTTACATTTACAAAGATATATTTTTGAAAAAAAAACACAACTAAAGATTACATACATTTTACTTTATACTGTTGATGTTGTTGATTGTTGTATGATACTCCCTAGCTGGAACTAGGGGTATGTACATGTAGATGTCATGTAAATATTAGTAGCTTGTTTTCTGTAAATGTAAACAACATTGGATATTACACTATTGTACCTTGTTTATCGTCTTCATGCCTTTTGTTTTAATTTGCCAATATATATTAAAAGATAGTTTTTCTCCGAAGTTCAATAATGAATTATATTTCTAGGAAAGAGCTTTGGTATTAGGTTCACTTTCTTGTAGCTCAAACACATTAATCTGTTCACTGATTTTGGCATGTTTTGGAGTTTGTCATTAAATGCTTTAAACTGATGAATGTAAACATCTGAACTAAAAATGTCCAGTATAAAACAATAATACAACCAATAAAAAAAGGTTTCCCATCTGGGCTCGAATCACTGATCCTTGGAGTAAAACTCTAGCGCCAAAACCAATCAGCTGTCAATGCTACTACATTCAACGGTGTATTTTTTACTTTATATAAACAACCCACTTATGGTCACAAATTGCAACGATAACAACGGAACTCTCTAAATTATTCAATTGTTTAGCGTTTGTAACGTGTTATAATTTTTATCAATTTTTAATGATGATTATAAGTAAATGAAAATCTATTTTCAGTATGAGTCTTCATCATTACTGTAATTTCGCTAGTTGGAGTACATCGTTCATTTACTTCTTTGATCTGTGACAAAAATGAAGAAAATTCTAATTTTGACTGAGATTTTTTTTTTTGAAAAATGTTTTTTTATAATGAATTAACTTACAACTTTTTTATGTTAATTATGTTCAGGTTTTCAGACATTTTTAACTGTCACCCATGTATTTCATCCAATGCCTTTTCCTAACAGTTTGTCAAAAAGAATGATCTGTTATTTTTCATTTTTGTGATCACAAAAAGTTTCTTGCCATATGTGAGAATGCATTTCCTGATCAGAAACAGTGATGACTTATATCTGAACAGATTTCATATTACATTGTATATCTCAATGATTGTCTATGGAACATTTTAGACCATTTGCATTATATAAGTGTTTGCATTTGTGTTATCTTGATTAGTTAGTATTCTTTTTTAATTCCTTGCCTTATGTATGACAAACTTTACTTATTTACCTTATTATATTTAAATAATGATGGACTAGTTAAAAGGGGCCTTTTCACGTTTTGGTAATTAGACAAAATTAAAAAAGATTGTTTCATATTCGCATAAGTTCCTTGTAATTGTTATCTTTGTGAGGAAAACGTAATATTGAACATTTACCATGCTCTTAAATATACATTATATGCATCTTTTAACGATTTGATAACCTGAAAATGATAAACATTGCAACGCAAAATAATTGAATAATTTGGAGAGTTTTGTTGTTGTAGTGATATTTTGTGAAACTACGAGGATTTTTCATGTAAAGTAAAAAATACATAACTCATTGTATGAGCACGAATGGCCGAGTGGTCTAAGCGAGACTTACTCCAGGGGTCAGTGGTTGGAGCCCAGTTGAGGGTTACTTTTTTTTTCTTTAATTTTATTCTTGTTTTTTTTTTTACTGGAGCTTTTTATATCCAAAGTTTTTATTTATTGATATTAAGCATTTTATGATAAACTTCAATGCATGCCAAAATCTGTGAAAAGTATCCTTTAAGCAATCTTTTCATATGAGAGGCATTTCAATTATGGACTTGTGTACACGCTAATTTTTACATGTCATATGCAGACTCTTCTATAGACTAAGCAGTTAAAATTTCTTGTTAAAAATTGCCAATTGATAACTTGGGACAAATATTAATAATATATGTTCAGTTATCTGAGTGAATTTCTTTGACTGTTCAACTGACAGCTAATTATTGGAGCAGTTTATTCTCATTTAACCCTTGGCATGCTGGGAAATGTGTCGTCTGCTAAAATGTTGTCTGCTGAATTTCTAAAATAAGCACTTTATTTGATTTTTTTTCAAAGAATACTATCAGAATAGCAAACAGTTTGGATCCTGATGACACGCCACGTTCTGTGGCGTCTCATCTGGATTCAAACTTTTTGCAAAGGCCTTCAAAATTTTGTTCCAGCACTGAAAGAGTTAATGCTTATGATGAGAACCTATTTTGTGCATTAATTAGTGTAACCCCCTGTCCTAAGATAAGATTCTAAATAAAAACTTCCCAGAATGTAACGCAAGATAAAAATGTTGTTGTGCAGGTTTGAAACATTACACAAAGAGAATATACCGGTATTTTAAATTACACCAGAGTATTTTACAACCTATTCTTGTATGAAGGCAACTATGAAATGAAAGACATTTGTCCCACCTTTTATATTGACCTTATTGATAGTAAGAAGGTTTTACAAGATTTTATTTCATTATAATTGGGAAACTCTTAAATAAATAATATTGGTTAGTGGTATTACTTTTACGCATCACAATGAAGGTTTCTGGCATATACACATTGAAAATATCATATTTCATTACATAACTGAGGTGTGAGGATGAAATTTTCTGTATTTTTAGCTCACTTTAGCACAAAGAACTTGTTGAGAGCTTGTAGGATACGATGTTGTCAGTGCGTGGGTATTGTTTGTTCAAACAACCACCCTGGTGTGATAATTGGCCCAGTCCTGTGGGTTACTTGTTTTCCTTATATGTGTATAGCATAAACTTCAACAATCTCTGAAACAGCTAGGTCGAAATGTTTGGGATTTGGCATGTATTATTGTATGGCAGTCGTCTACCTTATTTTTTCAAATCATGTCCCTTGTATGGAAACAAGATTTATGTAGACTTATATAGTAAAAAAACTACTCCTTTTTAAAATTATTAGGTTCAGCGATTTGATATTTGGTGTTTGCATTTTTTGTTTGATCATGCCTTTGGGGTCTTAATTTGCCCCGCCTTTGAGGTAACTTTTATTCCTTATATGTATATTATAGGGAAAACTTAAAAAATTGCATTCTCTGAAACTATACGGCATAGAGGTTTGTTTTTGTGGTGTTCTTCTGCTAAGTTTGTTGACATTGTTTGCCTATACTCAAAACTAACCTTGCTCAGGGGTCACATTAACAACCTCATTATCTGAAACCCCAAGAATTAGAGGTTTAACATTTGGTGTGCAACATTGAATGAGGTCCTCTTCTTAGTGTGTTATAATAAGAAGTTAAGAATGCTTGAGTTAAAATTTGCCCCACAAGTAACTAAGGGTTACTGTTTGTCTTTGTTTTTTAATATGTTTATAGTTTAACTGTGTCGGATCACGTTAAGTCTTTGTCTATATGATTAAGTAAAAAAAAAATAAGTTCTAATTCTGTCCTAGACCGCATTAAGTGTAAGTGTATGTTATACAGAGTAAAAACCTAAAAAACAACAACATTTATTACATATACAAAAATATCAACAACTCTATAAATAACAGGTAAGATTTTACATATCTCGGGTGAGCGACTTAGGGTCTTGTAGATGGCTGATATTATTTGGCTAGTAAAACCATGTTATCTTTATTTAGTGTAAATAATAATTATAGGAAATTGTGACTTAATTATTGTTGATCATTTAGTTATATGTGAAAAGATATGTTGAAGTAAAAAAACAAGTAAACCATTTATTTGACACAAGTGTTGTGGTATATTCTCCTAGAAGTAATATTTAATTTGAACATTAAATCCAAGCACGGAGCGTATATTGATCATCAAGAGTCTGTGATCACAGCTACACCTATGAGGGGCGTCAGAAGGAAATTGACATTGGGGCGGCGGAGGAGGTGGGTATGTGTATTTGAAAAAAAATGGGGGTACCGTTGGTGGGGTCCGGATTTTTTGTCAAATTTCAGCATCAAATGGCACATTCTGGTGCGTTTTATGCCCGATACCTGGCCTCATACACGTCTGTTGCAGGTTGCAGACATATGCTGGATGACAAAAGTTGTGACGGACATACAGACGATGGAAAAATGATCTCTATATGTCGCAGTAAGGACTTTTTAGCAGGCGACACAACAATAGTGATAATGTGGGTTGAAAGAACGTTTTTCGGGATTTTTTTCCCGAAATTCCGTTTTGGAAATTTGAAAGTCGTTGGTTGGTTTGGAGAAGACATATTCAAATGACACAAAAAGTGGTAAAAAACATTAAATAAGTTTTTAAGAATTATCGATTTACTTTGAGTTATTACTAATAATTCAGGTATATTAATAAAAAGAAGCAAAGGCTAAGATCATACCGACAATTTAAGACTCCCAGGTTTAATTACTCAATAATAAAGGGATTAACGTTGTAAAAGAGACCGATCAATTTACAACATAATTGACACGTACATTACCGCGGGCGGATAATGACAATCAACAATTATACACGTGTCATTACCGAAATAAGACCTATATGTAACAATGAAATGTCTGATTTAAGACTTGCATAAAATTTAAAATCGTATAGTTAAAGTCATAAGTTTGTTCTTTCTCTAATTGAAAATCAGCGGAATATAACAGATAATACATCAGCGTAATATAATGGACAATACGGGATCAATTGACATTAAATGATTATAATGGATGACGCATTAGATATACATTTAGACTATACTTACTTTGTTATATTGAACCTTCGATACATAAACATGCGACATGAATTAATGACAGTTTTATTTAGATCGTTTTTGCTTTATCATATTTTGTATCGATGTAATTTAAGCGCATTATTTAGCTATGATTTGCAATTAAGGTGAAGTTATAAACAAAGAACCGAAAATAGAACAGAAATTCGCGGTTTAGTTTTTAATCAATGATGTCAAGCTAGGTGTATGTTTATAACTTGTACACGTTGAATTGACAAGATTCAAATACAATGCAGCTGTTGCATATTGATCACTGCTAACGTACAAAAGATCCAACATTTTGCTCAATATAAGAGGCTCAACATGGGTAGCAACAGCTGTTCTAATGCCTTTGTGATAATATCGGGTTTCCCTCGCTGAACTTTTCCCCCGTGACGGACCTAACTACAAATGGTCGAAATTTTGAATGGCCTGAGTCGAATCGGTTATTATTTAATAACGAGATGTAAAAACGTATTATGTACGCAAACATGCAACGAAAGCGGATTAAGGACCACTATAGCCATAATATTTCAATTGCCTCAAGTTTCGTACCTTCTAAGTTATTTACAAGAGGGTTAACGATGAAAAAAATGTTAAAATGGATGATTGGTGTCATAGTACTTTTTGTGATTTATTCAATATATCAAAAGACAGCGGTAAGTGTGATTTCACAGTCTGCAGTGCATTTCGTTCGTATCTATTGCATATGAAGGCTATTTATACAACAGACCATATATGTTGTGTATATTACGTGGATGAAAACAGAAGCCTATCAATAGCTATTAAAGGCAATTACTTTTTCGTTTTTTTCAACCTTCACTGCCATTATGTTTAATAATAGAAATGAACACAGGATACTGTACTGATTCATTACATAAAATTTCACCTTTACCAGAGAAAAACATACCTCAGATGTCGTGTACGTTTTATGGTATAGGAATTCTATGGTACATGCAGATTTACCTAACTAAATTTGTATTTTTCTTATGAATGTTGTATTTAAAATCCAAGAAAAAGTCACTTATAAATCGATTTTTAATTAATCGGACTAATGGCTATACATTGTTGGATCATTATTTGTGAATAAAAAACGTCATTTAAGTTTGCTTGTGGTTTCATTTGTTATATAACCGTGTATTTTGCATTTATTTTAGCACATGCTTTATCTTGTTTCCAACTTAGTTAAATCATCGACATTTCAAATATTAGTTAATGTGTCTTTCGATTGGGAAACGCAATCGAAAAGTTGACCAATACCTCTAAAATTGGCAATACAGTATGTGAAATTAATTAAACTAAATAACTACTAGTATATTTTTTCAGGTATCAAAACAAAATCACAATAACAAAGAAACTTCATGGGCAGAGAAGCAAACTATTGCAGAAGACAAAGAAGAATACATTCCAAAAGATACGCTTGATAGAAGAGTGAAGGAAGAAATCAACAAAGTGTTTGAAGACTTTAAAAGAAAACAAGAAATGGAACACAAAGGGTTGAAAGCTGATAACGTCAATAATTTAAACAATGTTCCTGTAAATAACAACAAACTCACAATAGTAGACGAAGAATCCGATGACGCTAAACCAGCCAATAAAGTGGACGAAGAAATATTCGGTGATGACAGAGATGATGGAAAACCTGCGTCAGATGGCGGTAAGGACGTCGGTGATCACTTCGAGGAGATCGTAGAGGGAGCCTTTGATAGGATAAACATTGATGAAGAAAATAATGAGTTGAAAGTGGAAAGAGAAATTGAAGAACGTCTTGCAGATGTTATTAAAGGTAAGAAATGCACAACAACATAATTGATATCGATTTATCAATGGTGATCGATTGCTATGGACTTGTGATCGGTTTATCATATTTTAAACAGTTAAGATTTAGCAAATGATTTAACATTTTATTCTGTTTTCGCTAAAACAAGATAATATTTACATTATACATGTGTTCGCATCGTGTCCTGATAATGTTAAAGATGCAGCTAACGAAGCCGCAGATGAAGTAGACGAGGAAACAGAACAAGAAAAATTAAAGGAGGTGAGAGTGCATATTTTTAAAATTCAAAATACAACACTTTCTTTGACATGAAATTTGGAAATGACATTCTTCTGCAGGTGGACTTTTATGATGCACCTGCTACACATTTTGACAACTAAAATAAAAAGTATCTAGTACTGCAACAACATGTATGTGTTTGGGATCCTGAAAGGTTTATACATCAAGTGTATTCGTATGTATTCGAAGTTCATGCTCAATTTAATTAAATTCATTTAAGACATATTAAAAAACGACCGGGAACTGAGCATCAAATTAACTCGTCTTCGTTAAACGATTAATTTCTTGTAATTTTATTTGAAATTTTTAATGTTAATTATGTCATGTGACTTATGTTTTAGAACCCACAACGGGATTTGGTGGAGCCAGTTATTGCAGCGGACATCTTGGAAAAGAAAGAATACAAAGTGGCAGTGGATGAAATGGGTAAGACTACAGATAAAGAGATTTCTCATGATCGCTGAATAGTAGGTTTGACACAAGACAATCGATAGAATAAACAACAAAAGAATTTTCGCTAACATAATTAACATCTTAGAATTGCTATTAAATAGGATTTAGATATAATTAAAGGTAGATTTTGTTAAATTAGCCCCTTCCCCTTAAAAAGGCTAACATTAAATTTCTCTTATATCGTCCTAATGTATAATAATAAATAGTTAAATATAGTTGGTTTACATATTTCAACAATACATTATCATGTCATTATAACAAAAGTAATTGGGTTACCTTTCTGATTGATTATTTGATAGACATGGACTTTTAAAGTATATTTGTATTTCACATACTAGTATAATATGACTATGAGTATAACTTAATTAACAACTTTATATGAAATGCCTAATCGCAGTTAGCAAATGTATTTTATCATGTGTGCTTAATTTATTTTGAATATATGAGTAGATTTTGTTTAAAATTCAATTAAGTGTACTATATTGAATTGAAAATACGAGTTTTACAACATTTTTTCCATATCTCGACTCGGTCCTGTAAATACCTTTTTTAAAATGGGACAATAGCGGTCATTGAAATAACACGGAAATAAATTTTAACGAAAAGTAAAAATTATGTTGTCAGACAATAAGACAAAACAACAACATCACATTTCCAGATCGACAACTGAATCCGGCGGAGGTACAACGCATTAATGACAATGCGGCCTTTGATGCCCGACGCCATGACGACGACCATGAGATACCTCTGTTCGTTACCGCTGTCCGTCAGACACAGATCAAGGAAGTGACGCAACTGGTGGCGTCTATCCAGCATAGTCTTCCTGGGCGTAAGATTTACGTTTACGACCTTGACCTTACCACGGAGCAAAAGAAACATGTGGGTACCTTACTTTCTGAAGTTATTTTCATATTGTTTGATTTCATGAATGCTAAAAAACAACAAAGTAAAACATATAATTGTTTTCATGAAAAATGTCAGGTCCTGATGTTATCATGAACTAAGATTGATATCATGCATTCGCAATTATCCATTAACATTTCTTTATGACCTATATTACGTACTATATAATAACAACGTTTGCGATAGCAGCTGTGACTGCGTTCTTATGTACTACATTGTACTTCTGCTGCTGTCATACTGTGTCTATGTGTCTGTGCTTTTGTATAGATACAGATTATGTCATACTGTTGTGTGTGTTATGAATTCGGATAATGTCGTACCGTTTATGATTTCAGATGATGTCATACTGCAGTGTGCGCATGCGCCTGTTTATGAAGAAACTATTCCCGACGTATGTTTCTAATCTTGACAATCTTCACTGGAAACCACTTATTATACAGGTATGACACGTTTTTTTTTCATATCGCACCTTAACGTTCCGCCAATTACATGTCTCATCGGTCTACCTGTTTGATATATAAAACATAATGATACTAGTATTTCTTTTAAGTATCACACAGAGATGTACAACATTGATAAACTAAATCATATATATGTTTAATTACTTGATGAACCATATATTGAAAATAGAGCTGTGTGGCCTTAGTTTTAAAATCTTTGTTCAACTGCAGACTCACACATTGTTACAAGATGAAAATCATTAAATAAATCAAAAGCCACATAAAACGTACACATCAACGATATGTTACTGTAAAAATTGTTCTTTGGTTAGACTGCTCTTGCTGAATTTGGTCACATCATTTGGGTCAACCCGAACTTTCGACTGGGAACACAGGAGTTGGCTCCCTTGCTACACGATTCACACGAAAGAGGAATCATGGCGATAGGACAGACAGCCAGCTATACAACTTACTCTGCAACGCATCCGAAAATGTTGGAGTTTATTCCAGCTGACAAGAAAAAGTTATCGTTTCATCCACATCTTGAAATTCGAGCCCTCATCATACATAATACACCCGAGGTACATGAGCGTGTAATGAAGATGTTCACCGCATGCGCACTTGAAGAAAACTGTTTGGCGCCACCTGGATCGAAATGGCAGTGCAAGTTTGACTTTACTGGAAGAAAACCAGCGGATTGCCATAGATATGACGAATCTGCTTTGAATATTTTGCTGAAGAATTGGTTTAACTTTGACCTGTCGCAGTTTTCCAGAGGAAACAATTATTTCAGACCGTATGACATAAACTATAAACCAAAGTTAAAAATATGCCGTGATGCAAATGACATTCGGGATAACGAATTGTAAATGCTTTTCTTCTGAGTGTTATGTAATTTGTTTATTGAAATTTTTGATGCTAGGCACTTCAGTTGTCACATTTAAACGGACACGTTTGTTGTGTGTTTCCGAAATTTGTTTACATCAATGGAAACGTCTTAACGGCTTTTAAGTCGGAATTAATGGCATTGATTTAAAAACATGTTTTTTTCTATATTAACAATTTCGTTGACAGCTACTTTTAAGACTTTTGTTCTAAATTTCAACGGATGTTGTCGGCTCCACGATTTTATTATGCAAATTCCCTAGCATCTTGCCGATTACGGCTTTGTGTGATTTCTTTTTTAAAGGCCACATATAATATATCGCTTTAATAATAAAAACTTAATGCAATTGCCGCAGAAATATGTCCCCTGTACAGCGCGTTTTATCAACTCAACAAGTAGGCACGGAATGCAAGGGGAAATTTCACCACAGTTATTTTCATTGACAATGTAAAACAGCATTACACGATGTTGAATTGCAATATTTAAAGATTTACTCGTTGCAATTTTTCAATAAGTGTCATGCATAAAAAACTATGGAAAGGAAACATTGGACACTTATTTTAGAATGCGTGTAATCGGTTATAAACAGAATGTTGTTTTTTTTAAGAAAATAAGGCAAATAAATAGAGTGGAGTATAACCGTTAATTTATGTCGTAATTGCGCAATCGGGATGCGCGATTGATATCAACATCTGGAAAGTATGTTTACTTTCATATTCACGACCGATGCTTTAAAAATGATAAAGGTTTACAGTTTAAACGGGAACGTTTCGTTAATTGTTTTTAGTATAACGTTTACGGGAAAATGTTAACTTGATATTTTAACTAAGCACGTGCATCTTTTAACGGTTTACTCATTTATTTGTTTTCGAAAACAATTTAAACATGTCATGTAGGTTCTTGTTGAGACGTGGGTTCTTTAAGAGTCGTGGCTATGGAGATCGCGTAAAAAGAACGTTCTCACATGATGTAGTCATTAAGAAAAGTTTTGATACAGTCACTTTCGTTTTGCTGATCAAAAATGCGACGAAAACAGGTCAATATTGTAATTCATCAGAACTCAATACGTTCTTATAAAATATTTTCTCTTTTATGTATTGTTAATATAGTATTCCTCAGCAACACAAAATCGTTTATTTATGAGTATTTCCCATACTTAATCGTATGTTGATATTTTTTCACAAGAAATTAACCGCCCCTGCAATGTCAGTGTAAAGGCTTTTTATATTCTGTAAATCTTGAAATTGGAATAGCCAATCAGCACGGTTCCTATACCACGTGACTTTTTAGCTCACCTGATTGCTCAGGTGAGCTTTTGTGACCGGTCTTTGTCTGTCGTCTGTCCGTCCGTCCGTCCGTCCACATTTGTTCGTAAACACTCTAGAGGCCACATTTATTGTCCGATCTTCATGAAACTTGGTCAGAAGCTTTGTCCCAATGAAATCTCGGTCGAGTTCGAAACTGGGTCGTGCCGGGTCAAAATCTAGGTCACTAGGTAAAAAAAGAAAAAAACTTGTAAACACTGTAGAAGTCACATGTCATGTCCAATCTTCATGTAACACTGTCAAAATGTTTGTCTTAATGATATGTTGGTTGAGTTCAAAAGTGGTTCCGGTCCGTTAAAAAACATGGCCGCCAGTGGGCGGGGCAGTTTTCCTTATTTGGCTATAGAGAAACCTTGTAAACACTCAAGAAGTCACAATTTTTGCCCAGTCATCATGAAAGTTGGTCAAAACATTGGTTTTATTGATATCTCGGACGAGTTCGAAAATGGTCCAGATCGGTGAAAAAACATGGCCGCCAGTGGGCGGGGCATTTTTCTCTATATGTATATAGTGAAAACATGTGAACACTCTAGAAGTCACATTTTTGGCCCAATTTTAATGAAATTTGGTCAGAACATTTGTTTCCTTGATATGAGAGTTGAGTTCGAAAATGGTTCCGGTCAGTTGAATAACATGGCTGCCGGGGGGGTGGGGGGAGGGGCAGTTTTCCTTATTTGGCTATAGAGAAACCTTGTAAACACTCTAGAAGTCACATTTTTTGCCCAATCATCATGAAAGTTGGTCAAAACATTGGTTTTATTGATATCTCGGACGAGTTCGAAAATGGTCCAGATCGGTGAAAAAACATGGCCGCCAGTGGGCGGGGCATTTTTCTCTATATGTATATAGTGAAAACATGTGAACACTCTAGAAGTCACATTTTTGGCCCAATTTTCATGAAATTTGGTCAGAACATTTGTTTCCTTGATATGAGAGTTGAGTTCAAAAATGGTTCCGGTCAGTTGAATAACATGGCTGCCCGTGGGGGGGGGGCAGTTTTATTATATTTATACATAGTAAAAAAAGCTTGTGAACACTCTAGAAGTCACATTTTTTGCCCAATCATCACGAAACTTGGTGAAAAGATTGGTTTTATATACTAGTATATCACATAATTAATACCATAATTATTGCCCTTAGATTGTCCAAATTTTCATTATATTATACAAAATCCTTGTAAACACTTTAGAGGTCACAATTTTGTTTCAGATTTTATGAATCTTGATCATAAAATTTATTTTTGTAAGCAAAGTTTGATGTTTGGTAAGACGGTCAACTCAAAATATAGGTCACCAGGTCAAATCTTACAAAAACAAAAACACTCCATATGCCAGAGTTTTGGTTCAATAATGATGAAACTTGACCAGGATGTTTGTCTGGACAATATCTAGTTCAAATTTGACGTTTGGTAAAGATTGAATGAACCGACTCCTCTCAGGTGAGCGAACTAGGGCCATCTTGGCCCTCTTGTTTAAGATCTGTGTTGGGAGAATAAAGCGCGACCCAGTTAACATTTTTAATGATGTCTTTTTAAATAATTCACCATTTTAATGGGATAAAGTGGTGAGGTCGCTCATTCGTTAGAGTTTTCTATAGATATCATGATCTTTTTAAACAAATAAGTATTTGTTCAGTAACGTGCCAGCGCGCGTTTGTAATATGAAGTCCCCACACTGATCCGACATTTTTCTAACCGTTCAAACGCGCGGTTGCACTTTACTGAAAAAATACTTATTTGTTTAAAAAGATCATGATACCTATAGAAAACTCCTATGAATGAGCGGGCTCTCCACTTTATCCCATTAAAATGGTGAAATATTTAAAAAGAGATCCTTAAACATGTTAACTGGGTCGCGCTTTATTCTCCCAACACAGATCTTAAAAAGTCACGTGGTATAGGCACCGTGTCAGAATCTACGGGTCATCAAGAAAATGTGTTTAAGATGGCGGTTTGACACTGTCAATACAATCGATAATTTATTATTATAACATACGAAAATTCTTTGAAGAAAAAGCAACACATATAAAGACCAATGGTTAATAATTATGTTTATAATGATTCATAGTCACGTATTTATAAAATATTTGTAATGTAACAACTTTATAAAAATAACCTCTGACTTATCAAGCATGAAGCATATTTGCTTTCTGATACAACCGTAAAACAATGGAACTTTGACCTTACGCAATTTGCTAGAACACATGCTAGAGTCTACTCAGAACGTAATCTTAATGCAAATTGATAAAATCTACATCGTGTTGACACAAGACCTAGAACTGATCAGTTATACATGTACTTATTTATACTTAACTTGCATTCTTATAACACAATAATAACAGGGGATGCAGGTTTCAGTTTAACAACGCACTACACTTTAACAATAATAGTTTAGTGAACTAATAAGAATTCAAATTGTGCAATGTAAATTGAAATTTATTTGCAAAGTATTTATTTGATTGTGTTTGATTTGGGATTTCATACTTAAGTCTAAACATATTGTATACTTGCGTTTTGCATGAATTCAGAATTACAAGTTTTATATGCTTCGACAAAATGGGGCACTTTTTAGTGTCCTTGTCTTAATGTTTTCACTTAAACAATGTATTAAGAAATTACATTTTTATACCTTCATACCATGGGCAGTTTACAGGCCTTTTCATTTGGATTTGCATATTTTACGAATACAAAATCTGTCCATAGTCTTTAATTACATAGATTTATTATGTACTATTATATATTCGAACGGAAGTTGTTGACGAAAATATTTCATCTTTTTTATTTTTTTTTTAATAATTCGTTGCCATCCATAATTAGAAGACAATAACTGTTAGCGATATGGATTAATTGTACTATGCTTGAAACCAAATACAGTTAATTGGGTGAAAATTGTGCTTTTAAAACGTGAGTGTTTCTTCTTAATCTTTGATTATTTTGTTAACTCACATATCCATACAGAGAGTTGGCTCACTGTACGCGTAACGCGCTGTTAACAGCTAAGCTGGTAATCGCTGCATGTATTTCGGTTTTACATGAACTATAGCGTTTGCATCACTAACTATGCTGTGTATATTACGTTATTCTTGTGTTTATTATCATTCCCTTTCAAATGATCAGTTTTGATTCTTAAAATGGTGACATTATTGCATTAACATCAATTTGCGTCCATAAATAAGTAAGTAGATAATACGCTCTCAATGAATTAAGAATTTAAAGACTTGGACGATATCTGCGTTGTATGCTACTGTCTTTCTCGATTGTTACATTGTTATTCAAAAGCTGACTATGCACAGAAAGCAAAAAATAATTATATATCGATCAATCATGAAAACGATGCGACTGCGATATTATTTAGAATCGCAAAACGGTTTTTCTTCCTTCCGCTTATTAGAAAATGCCGCAATTCCGTAATTCCTTCAGTGTTACCACGAGATTATAAATTATAATACCTTACTTCTGCGTATGGATGTATTTCTATGCGACATAATGAATAAGTTTTTTGCCTGTTTCCCTTGAGTGTTTCGCTTCGGACATTATAATAGAAAAATTTTCACGACACAATTTATAACTGAAACAATATCATTTCCCTTCAAACGGAACTTCTTTCTCAGAGCGAATGCGCGTTGAGTTTCAAACTGCCATCTGTACCTCACAAAATATTAAAAATGTTAATCAATTAGACACGAACTGCCCGGGGAAATTTTCCAACAGTTTTACCATTGAAAATATAAAACAGTTTTACAATATGTTAAAATGCAACAGTTTGAAGATGTACTCGTTGAATTTTAATGAGTATTATGCATAAATTAACAACAAACATTCAACACTTATTTAAATATGCGTTGAATCGGCTATAAACATGTGTTTTTATCCCGAAAATAGTAATGGAAAGAAATATAGTGGAGTGTGAAAATTTAATATGACTACAATAACATTGGGTGTATATATATGTATATATATATATATATATATATATATATATATATATATATATATATATATATATATATATATATATATATATATATATATATATATGTCGTTATTGCTCAATCGGCATGCGCAATTGATATATAAACATCTGAAATGAATGTTCACTTTCATATTCACGACCGATCCTTTTAAAGGGATCTTTTCACGGTTTGGTAAATTGACAAAATTGAAAAAAGTTGTTTCAGATTCGCAAACTTTCGTTTTAGTTATGATATTTGTGAGGAAACAGTATTACTGAACATTTACCGTAGTCCAATATAGCCATTATATGTATCTTTTGACGATTTGAAAACCTAAAAATTATAAAGCGTTGCAACGCGAAACGATTGAATAATTTGGAGAGTTCTGTTGTTGTCGTTTAAATTTACGAAACTACGAAGATTGCTTATATAAGGTATAAAATACTTATACTGTGTATACCCGGCGGAATAGCAGAGAGGGCTAATGCATTTTTACTTCAGACTAACTCCAGGACTCCGGGGGTCACTGGTTCGAGCCCTGGTAGCGGCTACTTTTTTTTCCTTTTTTTTAAATTTTATTCTTGATTTTTTACTGGAGCTTTTAAGATCCAATGTTTACATTTATCAATATAAAGCATTTAATGACAAACTTCAAAATATGCCAAAATCTGTGAAAAGGCCCCTTTAAAAGGACTAACGTGTACTGTTTAAAATTCAAGTTTGGTATATTGCATCTCTTTTCAACTTTGTCGAAAAAAGGAACATGGTCGACTAACTAGGTGAATGCAGCTTTGAATGGTACACTGGTGTATAATACGTTGATTACTGCTCACCAAATACTATGTTTTACATCTTTGGGTTTGCAAACAACTTAAACATAATAGCATTCATTACATTCTGTATAATACACTCGTAAAATATTGTGAATTTTACAATTCATAATTTTATAGAAAAAAAGCAGCAACAATAGTTCGTACCGTATTACAAATTCTAAACCGAAGCTCATTATATGCACTGACGCCGAAAACACGTTGGGAATCGAATTGTATGCATTCGTGTGTTAACGTCACGATGATAACACTTGTATGTTTAAAATGAAACTTTGAAACAAGTGACATTTAAGTATCACTAAATGGTTGTCTTTATCTAAAAACAAAGTTTTCGTCACATTTGACACTGCAGGAACCATATTTTTAATATTCGATATCCAAATAATAATTGTATCGCTTACTACATTTACAGAGAAAATACATGAACATATGAATTTGACAGTGTATAGTTATATGATGCAATAATGTAAAGAATGTGGCTATACAAGTCAGTTAAAACACGCTGTCATCCGTATTTGTTAAGGTAACAAAATTAACACTTTACCATCAGAGGCAAAATTATTGATATTAAGTGACAGGAACATTATTCGCTGAAGGAATTCTTATTATTGCAGATAGTATTTTATGAACCATTACTTTGATTGAAAATATAAATCTAAAATTCAACTGCCGTAATTAGCTTAATGTTAAATATGCAAAACACATTTTGCTAGCGATATCTTTATTGCTATACTTAAACAGTTAATAACGAATATGAGATACACGAGGAATTATACAGTTAACAAAGTGCATGTGTAAATATGATAGCTCAAAAATGATATTGTTACGGAATACAGAATATTTTATTAAACACAAGATAAAAAAAGAATGAAAGGTTGGAAAAGGTGAATACATGTAATATAATACAATTATTTATATCATCCGCGCGACTATGGTCATTCGTGCCACGTGACCAATTTTCTACCGTGATGGCTCTATATATTCCGTATTGGACGGTGCGAGTTTAACCGAAGATTTTCAAGTTTACTCCAAACGTAGTTTTAATTAAAATTTGATATGATCAACATCGTGCTAAAACCGTACATATTATTGATCTGCAACAACGAGGGTAGATAATAAGTCCAATTTGTATAACACATTTAAATAACTTTCTAAATTCTCTGAGGGATACTTGCTAAAATAGCTCTTTCGCGGACTTACCGTTGATATGTATGTTAAAAGAAAATAATTCAAACATCGAACAGAATATGATAGGTTTAATAGGTATATAAAAAAAACATCTTATTTAAAAGCGGTGTGCACAATACTTTGATATACAGATGGGACAGTTTTTCTGCTATACCGATATGTTGCGCTAGCTGTGTAGTGGTCCAAATATATGAACGTATTGTACAAAACGGTGTTAAATAACGTTACATTATACGGTGCGTATAAAAACTAACTAGAGCCTACATGAAATGTGTTTACACCATATTGTATAGTGATTTTATTGTCAATAACGCGCAACGAAACAAACACATACTGTTTGAAATATGATGGAAAATACAAAAAAATGACATCACGTGTATACAACTTACACATAAAATGGTTCACTTTAATTTACTTTTTATGTTTACGCCATAACGTTAGACCATTTTTGTGTTACATTTATATCGTCGTTAAGGGTTTGTAGGAAAATGACATCCTTTGTAATGTCCAACGGAAATATAATTGTAAGCAAAGAAATAATGAAATAATTCATATGAAGGATGGATGTTCAACAAAAACAAAAAGCACCAACATTTGCACAAGAAAAGTATTGGTTTCAATTTGGGCATTAAAACACAAGACCTCGTTGTCAACAGAACATATTGAGTTTAATAGAGGATCGATCCCAATACCTTATACTTTAACTCGAGACCCATGTAACGACTGATATAATTTTTTTATCCCATTTATTTAAGCTCGATTGCAAAACAAGCCTAAGTAAGGCTTATATGAAACGCTTTCAAGTCCGATTCCTTGGTGTTAATGGGGAAGATCAAAAGAATGCTCCCACAGTGGGGATCGAACCCGTGACCTCCCGATCGCTAGGCGGACAGCATATTCACTACGCCACGGCGACCTCTTTGATATAATTGGTTTTAATCCAATATAAAACTACCGATTAATATCATTGTAGTAGTAGTAGTAGTAGTAGTAGTAGTAGTAGTAGTAGTAGTAGTAGTAGTAGTAGTAGTAGTAGTAGAAGTAGTAGTAGTAGTAGTCGTGGTGGTGGTGGTGGTGGTGGTGGTGGTAGTAGTAGTGGAAGTAGTAGTAGTAGTAGTAGTAGTAGTAGTAGTAGTAGTAGTAGTAGTAGTAGTAGTAGTAGTAGTAGTAGTAGTAGTAGTAGTAGTAGTAGTAGTAGTAGTAGTAGTAGTAGTAGTAGTAGTAGAAGTAATAGTAGTAGTAGTTATAGTAGAAGTAGTAGTGGAAGTGGTAGAAGTAGTGGTAGTGGTAAAAGTATTTAAAGGCAGTAGTAGTAGATGGCAGTAGAAGTAGGAGGAGGTAGAGGAGGTAGTAGTAGTGGTAGTAGTTCTTAACATAAGCCATACGAATTATAACTGAAATGAAAATAATCAAGTGGCTTATATATAACAATTATAAATTAATTGATAACTAGTAATACGTTATACCACTGAAATATATATTATATATTGTACCTTCAACGTTATCAATTAAAGCGAGTCTACTGCCAATTTTACTCAAACTTAAATTGTATGGGCACTGTATCTCCATGGGGTAGGTCCCGAGTATGCCACCATCAAGAACAAGGTGAACGATGCAGTTTGTATTCTCATTGCACACCAGCACCGTGTGGCATGGCCCACCACAGGCATCACTTGGTTTCTTAATGTTCTTTCATCGACTGCACTAAATGTGCACGGTATCGGACATGCACACGATGTCAATAAGTATCAACATGTTCAGTTACATCTTTGTTGTTATTTATTTTATCCGCTAAAACAAACATTTGTGTACAGTGCAAGGCTAAAAAACAACCGTTATGTTATTTCCTGCCACTAGAATGTTTTTTCCCGCTGCACAGTTAATGATCTTAGTCACCTAGCCCGAACATGTATAAATTATACATTGGGACGCAACAGAAATATGTAACTTTTGAACGTAATCATACGCATACCGTACATAATCTGTAATTGTTGATACAAACCAGTTAAAATCGTGTAATAGTAATTATATATATATATATATATTTTATATTTATATATTTATATATATGTATATATGTACATTTATTGAACTTATGAATACATTTATTGAAGCATATTTCTATTAATTATACATTCTTAAAACAGAGGCAGTGCGAAAGTACTCAGCGATTTAATCTTATTACAACAATCAATATGCAATTTAAATTAATAAAAGAAGTATTCATTATTGTTTAAAAATTACCACACACATGCACGTTAATATTTCATATGCATGTAAAAATCATGATCACGTTGATAATATATAACTAGTAATCTAACTGTTTGCTGGTGATATATTGTACAACTGAAGTTTCTTGGCGTCTTTCGGGCTGTTTGACACCGCCAGCCTAGTTGCATTCTTAGACACACATATGCTGCGGGGGAACAACATATCAACTGGGTAGATACCGAAAATTTTCCCATCTACACTCAGGTGCACGATGGAGTTGTTATTTTCACTGCACACCAGCACCGTGTCACCAGGTCCTACACAGCAACCACAAGGCTCTTGTATGTTCTCATTAGTAACTGCTCTAGATGTGCCCTTCACGGTGTCGTACAAGAACACCGTGTGAGCGTTCCTGTCAGTCAGTACTAGCGTGTTCTTAGATTGGACATAGGTGCACAAACTCTCATTAGCTTTGTACGTCTTTGTAGGGAACACGACGTGATCAAAGTCATTCTCCACACCGTCCAGTGAAAGCATTCTCGCAGGGCGAGGATTATCCATCGTACTCACGACCATGTGAGATGGAGACATGCAGCATATAGAGTCGAACTTGGATGATGTTTTGATCTCCCTGGTCAGTGTGATGGTATTGTCTGTACTCACAGACAGGAGACATACTGCTTTATAACCACCACCACCCGTTACACACAGTGTATCATGAGACACACATACTACGCTTTGTGGGCTACCCTTGAACTTGTACGGTGTTCCAAGTCTCTGTAGTTCTTTCTTGCTGACTGACACATTGTTTTTCAACATCTTTACTTCGGGCTGATACAAGTACATGCAAAGAACGCCGTTTTCATCGAAGAAACTTGCAACCGACTTGGTTATCTGACTTGTACGCGTCTTCTTGGAATCAGCGTCTGTATACGTCATCGACAGCGTGTACTGGTCATCATATCTGAAAGCAGAATCATTGAATCTCGTTTTTGGAAAACAATACATAATACATGTCTGTTAAGTTCACCCCAGATTAACCCATGAAGTTCAGACTGCACAGGCTAATCAGGGATGACACTTTACGCACTTGCATTAAGACCATTTTTTTTAAATGAGACTCAATTGTATGACTTCCAGTTTCCTTATGAGATTTTCAAGGGGATACATGAGAGGAAAAAAGATCTATTAAATTTGTTATAATGCAAAAATATTAACTGCTTTGCCCTTTTTCATACTGGTTTAAAATGTAATGGTTGGTTTACAAGTGCCTGTATATATTGTCACATAGGCGGTTTTGAGTACATCATCTGAACTGCTACTTTTTTTACTTTTAATGTGATGTTTATCATAATAAAATTGTAATAACATTTGTGATCAGCCAAGCGATTTTTCGTCCAAATGACGTTCCGTTCTATGATCAGAAAAAACGAAATCCTGTGTTATTTTTACATGTTTACATAGTGTTTAATTTTATTAAATTAAATTAATTCAATTAAATACAAGTCACGCTCGAAAAAGGTTGTTATATATATATATATATATATATATATATATATATATATATATATATATATATATATATATATATATATATATATATATATATATATATATATAAGCATGAAAATAATGTAATAGGAGGTATGTCATTTAGACGAAAGATCCTTGGCTTTTCACATATTTATGTTTAAATAGACCAATTGTAGTTTGCAGTTAAACTAAACTAAACTTAACATTTCTATTTACATACTTGGCGCATGTGACATTTCTTTTTACATACCTGGCGCATGAGAGAACTTATTAAAAATATAATGTTCGGCTCGAAACATTGGCAGCTCTGAGCTTGCGGTGATTTTGCCAAGCTTCAATAATATATGTAGTATATAATATTAAATTTAAATGTTAGTCTGAATAACATATATGTGGTAATCGATATATAATTATTTTTCTGAAGATAAAATTTTGATGTCATAAAAAAATTTGTATAATTAGATGTCTGTTATATAAATGTTATATATAGCTGATTTGTTATTTCAGAATGCGCCAAAAGTCAAGTCTATCGCTTCATCGCTTGAAGAGAAAGCGCTTGAAGACATCGCAAACTTTACGATTAGTTATACCAAAATGCATTTCTTCAACTACATGTCACACTGGCGTTTGTCTGCAACAAATTACACCTGTGCTAACGCCCATTAAGTCACCAATTCGTTCACCATTGTATAAAGTATCTCCACCCAAAAAGCGAGCAAAGAAAAGCATTTCTGCAAGGGCTCTTTTTGAGCAGCAGCCATTTTGTGAAAAAAATGCCGTGGCATTCATGTCGCTACTGAATCAGATTTTCTTCTAGACATTAACAATGGATCAGTCAAAACGAAAAGCGAACAGTTAAGTGGAATCGATATCGTGTGAAACTCAAAGCTATGAGAATACGACAACACAAGCAGACAATTTAACGAGATACATATTCGTAAAATAGTTTGTACTAAAGTATCTTAGATATGAAATAGTTGTATATCTACATCTCAAATATTAACCCTTATCAGATTTTACCACCTCCTTTTAATACCAATTTTATGAATTGTTATAGACTTTCCGAATGCTTTAAGAATGCTTTGTTTTATTTTAAGCCAAATACAAATTATGTTCATGCTATGTCATGATATAAAGTTTAATGTTAATAAAGAAGTCATTATGACCTAGTGTTATATTTTATATGCAACATCATATAGAGGCCCTCGAATACATGTATGTGTTATTTAATCTTGACAGGGGTCAGAAGTTGCCACACAGAGGAAGTAAAATATATTTATTGATGCTAAATAACTGATAAAATAACTTCCTACCGGACATGTGCCCAATTTGATGGGGGGGGGGGGGGGGGGCAGATGTAAGACATAAGCAAAAAACAGCAAATACACTTTACAAAAGTTATGATGCTTCAAGAGAAATCTACTGGATTAAAACATTTTGAGGACTTTTATATTTATTATCTATTTTATATCTATTATACCCGGAAAATGAATGTCTTCCTATCAGAATATACTGTTGTTGATAGCCTAGCGCAATGTTGAAATTATGCATTTGTACACTTCAGCATGTGGTGCATTACAACTAGTGTTTTGTGTATTTTCTTCATTGTCAGATATAAGTTCCAATAGACAACATCAGTGCATCAATATTTTTTATAAACGATAGTGTTAACAAGGTTTTGCTATAGCTATACACGGTAAACTGCCCCGCTTCCTAGTGGCCATGTTTTTCAACGGACCCTAACAATTTTCGAATTAAGCCGATGTATCATAACAACAAATGTTCGGACTAAGTTTCATGAAGATTTAAGTATAAATGTGACTTCTAGAGTGTAAAAAAGGTTTTACTATAGCCATGTGAGCAAATATGCCTCCTGGCGGCCATCTTTTTCAACGAACCATTTTAAAAGAATGCTGATATATCATTAAGACATTCGCTGTGACCATGTTTCAAGAAGATTGAACGATAAATATGAATTGTAGTGTTAACAATATTTTCTTTATTTTGACCAAGTGACCTAGGTTTTGACCTGGTGTGACCAAGTTTCGAACACGACAAAGATATGAATGAACATGTTCATGTTCTTAATTCTATCAAACAGTTCTGCATTATAAAAAAACGTATACACTATAGTTAAGAAGAACCCGTTACAGTTTTATCACATCTTACAACATTTTGCCAATCTTGATAACAGCAGTCCATTTAGCACAGGGAAATCAAGAACTGGCTACTCGAGCCAAGAATAATAAGACTCTATTGGGTCAATATTGACCACAGCTGACCATTTCGTACAATACTAACCGCAACAGACAATTATGGAAAATACTGAGCATAATCTACGATTTCGGACATACTAACTAAAAACTGACCATTCTGGTGGAAGTAGTCTCAAAGAACCTCGTCGGGTTATCAAAATCTAACTTGCAAGTTTTAGTCATTTTACTTCAAGTTTTCGTTTTTAACATGATTTACAAAGGTGTGCGACATTTATCGCTAATGTTGCGACATATATCGGCAGTTGAAATTTTTTGCGACATTTTTCGTTAAAGTTTTGACATATATCGTCAGCAGGATTTGCGACATTTATCGTTCCTTGCGACATTTATCGTCAACGTTGCGACAAATCTCGTTGCCTGCGACATATAACGGCGATGCGACATTTAACGGCGCTACAATTTAACTAACATACAATATTCAATACAATTTTATCGAAATTTGTGTTGCTGTAATAATGTTACAATTTTATCACATCTTACACCATTTGGCCAATCTTGATAACAGCAGTCCATTTAGAACAGGGAAATCAACAACTGGCTACTCGAGCCAACAATTATAAGAATTGATTGGGTCAATATTGACCACAACTGACCATTTCGGACAATACTGACCGCAACAGACAATTATGGAAAATACTGACCACAATTGACCATTTCGGACAATACTAACTAAAAACTGACCATTCTGTCGGAAGTCGGCTCAAAGAACCTCGTCGGGTAATCTAAATCTAACCTTAAAGTTTGAGTCATTTTACTTCAAGTTTTCTTATTAAACATGACTTACAAAGGTGTGCGACATTTATCGTTAATGTTGCGACATATATCGGCAGTTGAAATTTTTGCGACGTTTATCGTTAAAGTTGCGACATATATCGTCAGTAGGATTTGCGACATTTATCGTTCCTTGAGACATTTATCGTCAACGTTGCGACAAATCTCGTAGCCTTCGACATATGTGGCGCTACAGACGGTTTTAAATTAAAGCGAGTTCTCTCTCGGCCCCCGAAAATCGCGAAAACAAAAAATATTACAAAATGAAACTATTGGTTTATTTTAAAATAAAATAATAACAAAGCTAAGATTAAGAAAATATTATATAATTAATTTGATATAATCGTTTTGCTAATTTATTTGAAAACAAACAATCCTCTACATTGAAACGATACAAGGCATCTTAGACTATTGACAAGCAGACGTGACACGCTGGGAAATCGAGTTCTAGTCGATTTTGTTGATAATTGAGCGTTGTTCTGAGAAAACTAAGCTTAATGCATGTACAGTCCGTACAGACTAATCAGGGACGACACTTTCCGCTTTTATGGAATTTTTAGTTGCAAGGAAGTCCCTTTTTACCGATATCAAGATTAGGCGGAATGTGTCGTCCCTGATTAGCCTGTGCGGACTGCACAGGCCAATCTGGGACGACACTTTACGCACATGCATTAAGCCCAGTTTTCTTGGAACGCGACTCAATAATAAATCTTGTTGTGTATGTTGGCTTAACAAGCATTATTTTGAATGAACGCAAATTGTTTATGGCATTAAGAAAACATATGCATAGCAGTGTTCAGTTATAGTTATTATTTTCAAAAATTAACATACATTTACAAATATTTAACGCGCCTAACTACCGTACACACTGGTTACGTTGCATGAAATGCGAATTTAAATAGAATTACATACACAATATATTTAAATGTCTTCAAATATACACTAAATAGTTATTGAAGGTAAGTATAAAGAAACATATTACATTATAATACATGCAAAATACATAGATAGTTCGAAATCTTTTGAAATTCTTCAACGATAAAACCTTATTACAACTCTATTTAATTCTAATTAATCGGAATAGTATTCCGAGTTGTTTAACACAAACAATACACAAAAGTCAATATTTAATAATTGTGTAGAAAGCCTGATCACATGAATAACATTTACATCTTTCTAGTCAGCTAACTCATTGCCTGTGATGTCTTATACAAATGAAGTTTCTTGTTGCCTTCACTGCAGTTTGACACTGCCAGCCTTGTGCCATACTTAGACACACATATGCTGAACGGAAACTCCATATCCACTGGGTAGGTTCCCAGTATTTTACCGTCAATGGTCAGGTGCACGATGGAGTGGTTATCCATACTGCACACCAGCACTGTGTCACCTGGCCCTGGACAGGCACCAAGAGGTTCCTGTATGTTCTCATTAGTGACTGCTCTAGACGTGCCCTTCACGGTGTCGTGTATGTACACAGTGTGAGCGAGTCTGTCAGTAAGTACTAACGTGTTCTTAGACTGGACATACGTGCACCTACTCTCATCTAGTTTGTACGTCTTCATAGGAAACGTCAGGGAGTGATCAAAGTCTGACTCTACCCCGTCCACTGATATCATTCTCACAGGACGGGGATCATCGTACGTACTCACGACCATGTTAGATGGAGACATGCAGCATATAGAGATGAACATTGATGTTGTATTGATCTCCCTGGTCAGTGTGATGGTATTGTCTGTACTCACAGACAGGAGACATACTACTTTATAACCACAACCCGTTACACACACTGTATCATGAGACACACATACTACGCAATATGGGGTCTCCTTGAACTTGTACGGTGTTCCAAGTCTCTGTAGTTGCTCATTCAGTATGATACATTTGTCGTTCATGTTATCCACGGCTACCAGTCTCCCGTCCGGCAGGAAGTCCAGTCCACTGAGGAGAGGCCCCTCCTTATCATCTCCAGTCTTCTGTAGATCCACGGACACGAGCAGCTCCAGGGTTAATGGCCTTGGTTGGGATGATAAGCAAATGGGACTGGTATTCACTGAAATAATAATAATAATAAATAATAAGAAAAATGAAATAAATTGACTAACGAAACTCTTATATTTAAATGACATTTAACACTTTTTTATGCAAAAACAAAACTGCAATTACATTTATTTGGGATTGGAACGAGTGATATTTGGAAGGAAAGTCATGCTGGGCAATTCTGGGATTCGTGGGTATTGTGAACGCTTTGTTACTAATTCACCAACTTAATCGACGAACAGCGTTACAAACACGATACATTTCCCTTTGATTGTTTTATCAATAATCCAAACGACCCTTTTTTTCTTGGAATATAATATATTATTTATTTTTGGATCTTTTGAAAAGCGTTTAAATGCAATCAGTGAACGGTTGCATCAAATCACAGTTTCAATTTAATCGTTGCAATGCCTCCACAGACGGAGTGGGACTGAATAAATCATCATATGTTCAAAGCACTGTATTTGCATTGCTACAAACGCGAATTCGCATCAAAATACACCGTACAAAACTGTCAAAAAGTTGAAAAATCTCAGAGTCTTACAATAGGTCCGAAAGGACCCCTGGTCGCTAAGACGCTTGACATCGGGCTTTAAAAGAGGCTTACAGATTTAAGGTGAGCTAGATACATGTGCGTTTAGAATAGATTTACCACGCTTTGCTTAGGATTCGCATCAACGTGCACGTTTAATCTAACGTGGTCTTATGATATCTAAGGAGTAATTTTTAATACATGGAATTTTCAAGAGCCGTATACAGTTACATTTGGAATGAATGATGAAGTTAATCTGTTTAACATTTTGTGTTAACGTCTATGAATAAAACAGTAACAGGAGACCGAGTTGTTCTGAATAATTATTTACTCGATTGTGGCCATCACGTTTATATCTGGTGTCCCCTAACGTACGATCACGAACGCACGATAATCCACTCGTGGATGATTGTGATCCGTCTCTCACATTCGGAGCTGGATTTGAAGATTGATGGAAGACAATACGTCGTGAAACGATGTTTTTGTGCCCGGATGCAATCTGGTCACAATTTGTAATATTTCAGATACAGGTCTATGCGTTTATCACGAATTAATGCCATCCGTAACGAAGTAATACGAGTAGGCTCGTTGTGTTTGCCACAAATATAATGGATACTGATCACTAACTGTAGAACGATTCGCTAAACAAACCTCGTAACTGATCGCGGTCGTTTTATCGAACATTTTAGGCTTTTACAAATGGAGATGCGTTTTCAAACGACGCGATACCTTACCTAGTGATCTGGTGTGCGACCAGTCCAGATTTCAAACGACGCGATACCTTACCTAGTGATCTGGTGTGCGACCAGTCCAGATTTCAAACGACGCGATACCTTACCTAGTGATCTGGTCTGCGACCAGTTCAGATACGATTACACGTGTTCGAATCTGATTATCTAAAACGAGCCTACGACAGAATGTCGATATGACACGAGGATCTATATATATGTACGTTCAAGGATAAGCAAGACAAGAATCTAGCATGCAAACTAATGTCCGCGGTAGATTGTTATAATTTTAGTTCCTCAATCTAGTATGTGTAAACGTATGTATGTAAAAATAAATAATAACACGAGTTTTACGTTGATCCTATTTAGAAACAGTTATTCATTATTTACAATCCGAAAACAGTTTCTTTTGTCAATATCTTTTGAGATTTTTCTAAATATGGGATATTAAATATCACATGATTGGATTAAATGTAATTTACGAAAAAAGGTGATGTTGCACGAAGTGCATTACAGTGCATTACAGTGCATTACATGGGCTATGCCAAATAAACACCAATCGATAAACTTTTTAAACAAGAAAAAAGTTACCCCTATAAAATAACAAATTGGTGTGAAACACATCTTAAAAGTTGTTGGTGTCTTGATGTTACTCGTGAAAGAGTTGAGTTAACAGATCCGCAAAAAGATTTTTTTCGTTACTGAAAAGCTATGAATTTACAATACGTAAACTATAGTGACTATTTACTAAATTAACATCAGTAAAATAAACCAACGCAGCTTAAACAAATCAAAGCGCTAAAGGCGCTGTAGATATCCGATATTTTTGCGTAACAGTTGGGGAAACTCACTCATCAAAATGAAATGCTTATAAAATAGCGAGTGCGAATTAAACACAAGTTCAAGAAGCACGGCACCCTACACACGCTCTTATTGATTTTACTTAGTTAAAATAACAGAAAAATGACAGTAATCGAATGATTCTCAGAAAGATTATAAAACATGATGCTTGTTAAATACAATAACCAATCAATATCAAATCAAATTTTATGCAATCACCTTAAAAGGATTATATATCGACAAAAAATCGCATTCCAATTACAGTATAAATGCAAAACTGTACGTGTATATAAAATGACGCATAGTTTTATTTCATAACTGTTTAATATATTTCATGTATGTGTTATCACTTATTAACAAAAGGACTTCATACTATACTGGTTTAAATTATATATATATATATATATATATATATATATATATATATATATATATATATATATATAGTATTGAGTAATTTTGTTAATAAATGATAACGCTTACATGAAATATAAACAGTTATGAAATAGCAATATGTGAAGTAATCGAATATGTAAATCCTGTATCTCTCCGTACTTCGAACAGGTATCTTTTTCTTTTCAAAAATTCAATTGCGTATTGATAAAAAATTCCGTAAGTTCCAGTTAAAATTTTAGTTACGTCTTTGCATGGTGAGCGGTGTAATGAAATCATTAAAGAAGTATTGTAAACGATTAATACTTATGTTACTATATATTTAGAGGTTAATACCTCGTTGCTTGAGGGCCAGAAGTGATAATCGGCCCGCAGAGTGAATAATCACTCTGCGGGCCGATTATCACTTCTGGCCCTCAAGCAACGATGGTATTAACGTCTTTAATACTTAATGCCCGTTAGCTGTACTATTTATTACAGAACCAGCTTTAGGTACTTTAATTTTTATTCAATTTATCACGCAATTAATGACGTATCTCATGTGACGTAATTTCTGTGACGAAAACGGGGATTAAGTATTAGAAACGTTAATACCATCGTTGCTTGAGTGCCAAAAGCCCTCAAGCAACGATGTATTAACCTCTAAATAATCAATGTGCATGCGAAACCTCTTTTACAGTAAGTGTAACAGTAATACATATTTTATGAAAACCAAAATCATTCAACATTCAACGTTCGCTACATTTAAATGTCTTGTTGTTTTTATAGTAAACATGCGACGAGCGTTCTGTGTTTGCTGCATATAATCAAATATTGCGTGAAAATGTATATTTATATGTATCTGCATGTACCTATCCTAAATAGACCATCGTAATAAACCCCAAATACACATTAGTTTTAAAAGTGCTTATTGAATAAACAATAGACTTCTGTTATGCTACCGCATAACGAAACTATTTGTTAATGCACTCTATTGTTAAATACACATCAAACAGTTTATTTGAAAGTTAAAACGGTCGATTTCTACACTTTTTGATGAAAGCGATTCCAAAAATATGATATTCATGTTACTAGCGGTTGTCATAATTATCCGTTTGTATGATCAGAGGCGAAGCCATAGACACGTTAAATACGATGCAGTTAAGGTTTCAGAGGCCATGTACAGCCACCTTCCCCCTACCACCACCAGTGGAATTTTTTCTATACAATCTCTGAGTTCAACGGCTACCTTTTGAATTTCTGCTACGATGCGATATCATTATGGTTAGTTAAGTTTACAGTATTCTAAATATGTTTGGTTTTCAATTTTGTACTCTCTACAAGAGGAACATCATTTATTTGAAGACATAATTCTCTGTATGGTCACTTGCCATGACTTAATTTTTTAATATTTCTGTGTGCATATTGTAGGAAAACCACTGCTATATACTAAAATTTCACTGTTTTACTTTTGGGTTGGAGACTTATTTTACTAAATGATGCCTTATCCATACTGCAAAAATGTCTGCGGTTCCATGTTGGCGGAAAGGGGCTCTGTTTACATGTTCATGGATTGCGCACAAGCTATTGATGCGTTAGTGGCGCATAGAGTTTCCGGCGTTGAATTCTGACTTCATGTAGGACATAAAGGCTACACAATCAATCAATATGCCTTTGATTTTAAGTCGGAAAGCAATTTAGCCCTTGTTCGGTCATATTATGGGGGGAGGATCTATTTGAAATACAACAATTGCAGATCAAAATTTATGATTTCATGTCACTATTATTATCATCGCTTAAGCATTCAGACAGACATCACCATTTAAACTGAATATGTCTTTTGAATAATTATCTCCAAAGTCAACGCATTTAGTTACTATTATATCTCGTAAGCGATTCAGAATTTCTAAAGGCAATTTGGAAATAAACGCAGTTGTATTGTTTGTGAACTATCGATTTTTATTTCCACAATTTACAAATTTCAAAAGATTTAAAGTAGAACAGGTATTCTATATGGATAGAGCGAAACCAATAATAGTCGGCCAATAAAAGATCATAATGGTTACATGCGGTAACTAGATATTCAAACGGAGCCTCCGAATGCAGTAGGATAGGTAAGAAAAAAAAGGAATATTCAAATTATTGATCAGAACGATACGGATCAGACGAACTTTCATGATCGGTTTGAACGGTTCATGATATATTTATTGTGTTAACACAAAAACACAACAGATTTACACCTCTCATAAAACTGTCAAAGTCTGTTACCTATGGGCTTGTTTTAAAGCTTCTGGTATTTAATTGAAAACATACTCAGGATAAAATATGATGAAGAAACAAGTTTATCATAGCGACACTCAAATCTATATGAATTCCACATACATTTCTTAACGGTGATACTGTGGAGATGTATTACAATTTTCATTCCTCTATGTAGAACTGTACATGATTTGTATTTTTTTTGAAAACATAAAATGCTCTGGCTTTAACCTTTTGTGACACGGCTATTTTAAATTAATCGCATGCCGTCCTGTTCTTCAGACAACAGCTAAATACTATAGAATTAGCTGGTTCCTATTATTTGGCAATATTTTATTTTCAGCCATATTTGTACAAACTAATAAACATTTTTTATGTAAAAGTCAATTATATTTGGACACTACTCATAATAGACTTTTAAGAAACAAACACATTATTGAGTTAAACAATTTGGACGTATGCGAACTTCGAATAAAGGAACAGTTCATTTAAATATTCGGTCTGTTTTTGAATTTTCGAATACTCGTTCCCGTCCATAATTAGAAGACAATAATTATGAACGATGTCGATATATTTTACTTGGTTAAAAAACAAACTCTATTAATCTGATAAATATTGTGCTTAGAAAACGTCTGTGGTTCTTATAAATCTATGCTTAATATTTTCTGTATAAATCTCAGATATCCGTACAGATAGTTGGATTCTGTTAAGTACGTAATACCGTTAGTATCATCGTGGTTACACATTAAAATCCTGAGGGCGACAATGCGATAGTACGATGGCGACAATGCGATAGTACGATGGCGACAATGCGACAGTACGATGACGACAATGCGATAATACGATGACGACAGCGCGATGGTACGATGGCGACCATGCGATGGGCATATGGTACTGTCGCCATTGTATTATCGCATTTTCGCCATCGTATTATCGCACTTTCGCCATCGTATTGTCGCTTTGTCGCATTGTCGTCATCGTACTGTCGTATTGTCGTCTATCGCATTTCGGTACATATGCGCACATCGTATGTTTTCCTAGATGGAGCCACTTTTAAAAATACTTTACAGTTCGGCATACCTTACATCAATACCCATTCTATAAACTAAATAAGAATTTGATTTCATAATAACTGTAACCTCTTTCAAAGTACATCTTTATAAATTCGTCTATTTTGGTTCTGCAATAAGAATAGTTTGTGTACCGGAGGGCGATAGTCGACAATGCGATAGTACGGTTGTGACAATGCGACAATGCGATAATACGATGACGACAGTTCGACAATACGATGGCGACAGTGCGATAGTACGTTGGCCACAATGCGACAGTACTAAGTTGACAATACGGCATTGCGACAATACGATGGCGACAGTGCGATAGTACGATAGCGACAATTCGATAATACGATGACGACAGTACGATGACTATCGCATTGTCGCCATCATACTATTGCGTTGTCGCATTGTCGCCATCGTACTATCGCATTGCCGCCATCGTAATATCGCATTGTCGCCATCGTACTATCGCATTGACGCCCTTTGGATTTTAATGTGTAACCACGATGGCACTAACAGTATCCCGTAGTTAAGCGAAACGCGCTGTTAACATGGCTAGGGCAGATCATCACTGAGAGTATTTCTATTTTGCATGACCTATTTAAAGCTTTTGAATAACTACCTATGCTGTGTTAATAAAGTATTTCTTTCAGTCATTATCCTTGGCGATAAATGCACAGTTTTGAGACTGCAAATTGTCACATAATTGCATAAAAATCCACTGACCACCTTAAATGAACAAGTATATTATAAGGGTTTGTAAATGATACTACGCTCTCAAGGAATTAATCATTTAATGAAAGTACGATATCTGCTTATTACGCTACTTTCTTCCCGATTGTTACTTAAAATTTGAGCATGCACCAATTTTTTTATATTTTGAAATTGTTTTAAACATATCATGTGTTAATCAAAATTTTAACCAAAATATACCATGCATACGTTTGCCGAATTATTTAGCAAAGCAAAACTTTGTTTCTTTCCGCTTGTAAGAAACGCCGCAATTCCACAATTCCTTCACAGTGTTACCACGAGATTATGAAGCATCATACCGCATTTTTTGCATATATGTTTTACTTTGCGACATAATGCATACATTTTGCTATGTGTTCTCTGAGTGTTTTGCTAGCTCTAGACATAAGAATTGTTAAAAATAAAATGTTCCAAACATTTGTATAACAACAAAATAATTAACTGAACCAAAATCTTATCTCTTCAAACGAACTTCTTTCTTCGCGCGAATGCGGGTTAAGCTTGAAACTGTTGTATCTCACAAAATGTAAACAAGATACACATGTTTGCACTCAACCCTTAGTTTTTGTGAGATTTGGTGAATAGTAGTAAAACCATGCTTTGGCCACAATTTTATAGTATTTACATTACTGCTCTTAAACAAACAACTATTAATCGGAAGTTGCATGTACACTCAATTTTGCTGATACCAATATAACAAGTTGGGTGATCTTTAACGATGCTTTACTCGGGTGTACAACTTAGCGAAATGTTAATGTTTAAACACTAAAAAGGCGGGATTAGGTTTAAAAGGTTATCATTTACTTGAGTGATTTATTGTGTGAATATGTAAATTATGATCATGATGATTCTATTACAACATCATTCAGTTACACTTACCATATAGACGTTGGTTGTTCACATAAATATGTTACTGAAGCATGCGGTCAAATGTACATTCGACTGCTAAAAAAAACGCACATTTCATAAGCACTCGTGTCATCAAAATAAATTTGGTCCTCTTGGTCGAAAAATAATTATGTTTATTGGTAAACGTAGTTTTTACGTTAATTTCATTATAAGTTTAGCCGTTCAAATGCAAACAAACTGCTTTATTATTAGATTCAATGCAGCAGTAAATTGCATAACACTATAAAAAGTTTTTCAGTAGTGTGTGACCGACATCGAGCGAAAGCTATTTTTCTTGTACTTAAAGCAAAGTAAACTGCACTTAAAACAGATAGGTACACAGGATCATTGGACTTCATGAAGTTCCAAATTAAAATTTTCACGAAGAACTGCCTTTATGTCTTAAAATATTTTCGACTGTCTTCATTTGCAAACTGAATATTGAGAATTGAAAGATTCTGCTTTAATATAACGACTTTACGCCTTAATTGTATTAAAGTTTAAAAAAAAACCACATTTCTCAATAAAACGTTTATACTATACTGACACACGATATTCGCCATAGTTTTTTGAATATATAACCTATATGGATAAAAACAAAACATTGTGTTAGGTATATGACTAAACAATTGACATTAAAATGTATGTGATGGCTTAATATTGATTATATATATAAAATATATATATATAATGAAAGATTGAGCTTTTAACGTTTTTTATTAGACGTAGAAGAGTAGCAGTTAATATACAACGAATCGGTATGTCTGCACTCATTATACTATGTGTGCATTGGGAATATTCTTAGAACAAGTTAATGCGTCCCACATCATTCAAATAAATTAAATTTTACAGAATGTCAGTCTCTTATTTCATGGATTTTTCTTTTATTAAAATTAACCGACGAAAGTGTTGATTGTTCGAATATATGTATCTACGTTTATCTTAAACTATATTACACTTAGGATGTAGCATTGTGAATGGTTAGATCGTCAATCGTCTACATACAGTGAATATAAATTCATTTTATATTCGAATTTAAGACTTGAAAAGTAATGGAAAGAATCGTTATTGCTATAACGATCATGCATATATTTGAAATACCTTTCTGGATTGGAGTTGGAGTTTTATAAAATCTTTCCCATCTCAAGTAATGATGTTAGCTTCTTGGACAAGACAACGAAAGATCAGGCGTAACTTGTTCAGCTTGAATCATGTTTTTTCTCTTCCATACGTTTCAAAATGATATATTTTGCTGTGGCGTTCCGCGTTCTGCAATTGCAGAGCAAATTGTCAATATTGTATGTAGATCTTCCTTCACCTTTGTACAAGACTGTTTGGCTTCTCTTGATTTCCCGGTTGCTTCAGATTGAACGTATTCTGAGCCTCTTAAAAAGTATAAGGATACCGGATTTGTATTGCATCTAATTCTGCAT